>NC_132886.1:3609916-3639916 GCF_030463535.1 Salminus brasiliensis
ATCAAATTCATGTAGATATGTTAATGTTATATATATACACACACACACACACACACACACACACACAGCTGATATTAGATTTCCTCAGAGGAGTAATGCAGTTTATCGGCTGTGTTTAGTCTTGTTCTAATTATCATATGTAATGCGCTGCTAATTTCTCTAAGCAAGTGGAAAATGTATGTGTATGGAGGCTCGTCTCCATAGCAACATGCTGAAAGGATGAATTTACACACACACACACACACACACACACACACATAGGCTGGCCTTCACATAACACACTTGCTCTCGGTCACAGTAAAGTGCAGACGGCACTACTGGAGTGTTCTGTCCGTGCAGGTCAGTGGGGAAAGATGTGCTGGACCAGTTCGGTGTTGGACCAGTTCTGCTGGTCCAACCATACCGACCTGTGGAGCCTCATCCGGCCGCTCATTTAGATCAGTTTAGGAAAGTGAGGTTCCTGCACAGCACAGTGATGATCAACTCAGTTACTGACGCTACATGGACAGAAGTTTTGGGACACCTGCACATTTACTGTTTCTTCTAAAATCAAAGCAATTAAAAAGAGTTTATCCTGCTTCTACTTGATTTTGGAGGAGCATTGCTGTGAGGATTTGATTGCAATCAGCAGCAAGAGCGTTAGTGAGGTCAGGATGTTGGATGATCACCACCTCATCTACCTTATCCCCAACTCCCCAGCTCATAACTCATCCATCATTCCAGAGAACACAGTTCTTCCACTGCTCCACAGCTCAATGCTGCTGGGGGTCTTTATACCCCTCAAGCCCACGCCTGGTCCTATTCTATTGGCAGTGCTTCTCTATGGGGACTAGACAAGCTGTGTGTGTGAGTGCACCTTTGCACATCTGTATCAGCAATGGGTGCAACTTAAAGTAGCTAAATACATTTATTAGAACGGGTGTCCACAAACTTTTTTTTTTAAATCCTATCTCTGAATAGCTTGTTTTATTTTTATTTAGTAGTTTTATTATTATTATTATTATTATTATTATTTTGACAAGGATGACTAGTAAAGGATGGCTCTCATTTTTTTTTATTATGTAAAGAAAAAAGATAAAAATGAAATGAAAGATTCAGTTCTGGCAGCAATGATATGTAAATCCAGAAGGCAGAGATAAGAGCAGGTACCTTACGTATGATAATTACATCGTTAAAGCCGCTGTGTGAACGTTATTAATAATGTTCTGGGATGCTGAGAACGTATGTGGCATTGAAAAGTGTGTAAATTGTTTTTCTGTTCATACTTGCCTGCAGTGGATAATTATTGGACAAGAGCGGCCCCGGTAACACTTGTTAACCTTTCTGTAATGAAACAGAAACACAAAAACAAGCCATTAATGCAGTTTGGACGTGACTGTGGTGTGGAAAAGCTGCACAGAAATGCATGTAAATCAGATGTATGGAAGAAAAAAAAAACAGCCAAGGAGATTTGGTGTGTTCTTAGCACCCGTCTGACCATTCAACCTATCAACAGTAGTGCAGACTGAAGCCCAGCTGCTCACAGCTTTCCAACAGCAGCACCTTCAGCAGACTGCTCTGGACAGCGCTCACTGGGAGACCTGTGGATGAACCAGCCAGCAGCAAACCAACAAAAAGATAGCCCTCGAGAATCTCCACTCCACTGTAACAAGAATCCACAAACCGTATGAACTGTACGAGAGCGAGGGGCTACAGCTGAGAGCCGAGAAGCTGAAACACTGACTGAGGGCCGTCCTCACAGTTTATTATGTTAATTTAGCGAAATTCGGACACGACTTAAACCCCCCTGAGAGTGTGTGCATGTGCTGGGCATTAGGCCTGGCATTAAGCCTGGCCCTAGGCCTGGCATTGGGCAGCATGGTGCCAATAATTCTTGTTGTCCTATTATATTGGCAGTACGTCTTTAGAGACTTCTCTAGACAAGCTGTATGTGTGTGTGCATTTGCAACAATGGGTGGTGTTTAAAGTAGGGTGTCCACAAATATTTGGACATTTAGTGTGCATCCTTATTCATGTGTTTGTTGGGTTCTCACATGAATCAGTGGGAGTCACGGAAATTATTACTTGACAAATTAATGACGGGCCACAGAAAGGCAGTGAAAGGGGGCAGGGATTCCCAAGTGGCCCAGCTGTCTAAGCGTTGGCTGTGTTATTGGGAGATAACAGCCACCCATATCCAGGAGTTCCAGGGGGC
This sequence comes from Salminus brasiliensis, assembly GCF_030463535.1. Lineage (NCBI taxonomy): Eukaryota > Metazoa > Chordata > Actinopteri > Characiformes > Bryconidae > Salminus > Salminus brasiliensis. The sequence goes on from NC_132886.1 coordinate 3,612,111, forward strand.
AGAGCTGGCCTCACTCTCTCTGGGTGGTCATGATTATGCTAGTTAGCATTGCAAACCTTTAACTTTTTTCGCAGTAAAAAAAAGTTGGGTAGAGTTTTAATATAATCACAAATGCGACAAGGGCGGGCATGGGAAACATGGGGAAAACCCCTGATTTTGCCTGCACGGTTAGCTAGCATTAGCATTTGCAGATACCTTTCTATTACTACCGCTACTAACGGGGGATTGTTTACATTGCTATTTTGTGGCATATCTTTAACATTTACATCGGTTTTAAACATGTCAAATGCAAAAACTAAAATGATGGAGCAGATAGAGCCAGAAAGAGCCTGGCTCAGTTGTGCTCTCTCTGGCTCCAGCTGCTGATGGCGAAGCAGCATGATCCCGGGATTTTTCCGGGATTCCAGGCACTCAAAGCGTGGGTAGATGGGAGCCAGCACAGGCATACGTTGGCTGATGTGTCAGAGCTGGGGATTCTGTGCCTTCCTCAGAGCATGTTGGCCGCCCAGTGACGTGGTGAAGAGGCTGACTACACTTATCGTGTAGAGGCATGTGCCTCTGCCTCTTGCCTTTGCCGTCTTAGTGTTGGAGTCCTAGTGATCGGGTATATATATATATACACTAGAGATAGAGGGGACTAATTTATTTATTTTATAATAATAATAATAATAATAAATTCCCTGTCTACTGGTTTTAAACATCTAAAATGATGTGAATATTATTACATGTAATTAAAGATATGCCCAATATTGTATATAATACATATCTATATATTAATGCAGTTTAATTACAGTTAAATTCTCTATAAAATCACGACCTGCAGCCTGCTCAGAACCGCGGGGGCATGTCAGATCACAGAATGATTGACAGTGGCGTCAAAATGGCAACATAAACAACCCCCCATCAGTAGCTAACGCTAGCTAACCGTGCAGACATAATCAGGTTGGTAATCCAGTGGTATTTTCAGTATTACAGCTGTTTTTCCCAGGTTTTAATGAAATGGAGACACTTCAAGGATCTGACTGATAGAAAATGTTGCAAAATGTCATTTTAAAGAAATAAACAACACAAAAAGTCCAAATTTGAAAGATTTTACTGTGTCCTCAAATGGTTGTGCTGATAATTTCATTTGTAATAAAAAATAAAAAGTTGCGAGAGGTCTCAGGCTTTTGGACCCTACTGTCCATGAATGGGAGTAATTCTTCTAGACCGCCGGCATAGAAAACCTATCCTGCGGCTCCTCTTCGGAAAGAAAAGTGAGAGTAAAGCTGAGAACTGTCCATTAAAGTCGCCTGACAGGCAAGAAGTCCATATGAAGCAATCAGCGCGAGCGGCGCGGGTGTTTGAGCTCGTTGCGCGACGGCACCCCATTAAAGCGGTGATGAATGCAATGGAGAAATGTCGCGGGCCGGGACGCATTAACATTAACACACAATTAGCGGTGTTACACACTCGTGAAAAAGCACCGCCCCTCCCCCTTGCTCCTCACACTATCACCATGGGTGGTTACCATGGAAACGGAGGCTGTTACCCCCTCGCACTGCCTCTTTCAGAGTTGGGATGCGTGGGGGGGTCTACGCTTTTAGCTTTTTTTTTCTTTTCTTTTCATGCATTCAGTCCACCGTCCAACACACACACACACACACACACAGGGGCACACACACACACACCCTCTAATCTGGCTGAATACCCCAAGGCTGTTTACAGCTGCTTCAGAAAATGTGAAAAGTACATCTCTTACAGATGATTACAAACAGGATTACTTATCTAGAACAACCAGAGAACTGCTATTTCACATCTCACAGAGTCATTAGAGCCGAACGCCGCGGAACACCGGGAGAACAACGGGGAAGGAGAAACGTCCAGATCTGCAGAACACAGCTGAGTTCTCTTACAGTTCACCAACACTGAGCAAAAACAGAGAGAGAGAGAGAGATGTAAAGAGAGAAAAGAAAGCGAGATAGAGAGAGATAAAGGGAAAATGGGACAGAGATAGAAATAGATAGAGAGAAAAAGGACATAGACAGAGTAGGCAGAGAGAAGGGGAGAGCGAGAGAGAGAGAAAAGAGAGGGAGATAAAGATAGAGATAGAGAGAGAGAGAAGGCAGAAAAAGATAGAGATAGATAAAAAGAAATGGGAAAGAGAGATGAAGAGAAATGGAGAGAGAGAGAGAGAGAGAGAGAGAGAGAGAGAGAGAGAGATAAGGAAAGAGAGAGAGACATAGAAAGAGATATACAGAGAGAAAAGGAAGCGAGATAGAGAGAGATAAAAGGGACATAGAGATTAGAGTTAGAAAGAAAATGGAGAGAAAGAGAGAGAGAGAGAGAGAGAGAGAGAGAAAAGGTAAGATATAAAAATGAGATAAAAGGGAGAGCAAGATAGAGAGAAATAGAGAGAAAGGGATAGAGAGAGAAGGGAGAAAGATAGAGCGAGATAGAAAGAAAGAGAGGTAGAGAGAGAAAGAGAGAGAGAGAGAGACAGAGACAGAGAGAGAGAGAGAGAGAGAGAGAGAGAGAGAGAGAGAGAGAAAGAGATAGAGGAAGAAAAGGGAGAGAGAGATTGAGGTAAAGTGTGGACAGACAGAAAGAAGAGACAGATGGAGAGGTGTATGAGATAGAGAGAGAATATAGAAAGAGATAGAGAGAGAGAGAGAGGTGAGGGAGAACTGTGGGAGGATAAAGACGAACAGAGGGTAGGAGAGACATGGAATATAGAGAAAGGACGAGGGACGTGTAGAGAGAGAGAGAGTGAGAGATTGGTATACAGCGGTTGGGGTGGGTGAGGGCAGAGGAGTGAGGGGCCTGGAAGAAGAGATACAGTTTCCAATGATCACTTTTGTGACTATGCAACTGGGCTCATATAACTAGCTGCAACATCACAAAAATGACAGTGGCAACCGCTAATTAGCTGGCCAACCGAAAGAAAGAGAGAAGGACAGTGAGAGAGAGAGAGAGAGAGAGACTGATAAAGAGAGAGAGAGAGAGGGGTGAGAGAAGGGTGTCTGGCATTGTGTAAGAGAGAGAAATGACAGGAAAATTGTCAAAACTGTCCCTGAACCTAGAGGAAGCTCAGTGTTCGCCGCAACAGAGCAACACAAAACCCCTGAAAAACCCAGAGAAGACACACTGAGAGACACAGAGACAGCTAGAGACACAGAGATACACTGTCACACCAAGAGACAGAGACAAGAGACACTGTCACACTGAGATATGCTAAAAAGACAGCAAGACAGAGAGGCAGTGATAGACAATGAGACCCTGAGAGACATTAAGACAATAAATACTGACATACAGAGAGACACTGTCCCACAGAGACAAAATAAAAGACACAGACACAACAAGAGACGACATCACATTAAAATACACAGACACACAAAAAGACAGTCACACCATAAGACTGACATTGAGACACTGAGAGACATTGAGACACTGAGAGACATTGACAAACCTAGAGACACTGACACAATGCACCAATACATTGAGAGACATGGTCACACATAGACAAATTAAAAGACACAGACATATCCACAGACACATGAGACATTGTGGGACAACGACACACCAAGAGACATATGCATCGAGAGACCTTACAGCTCACTCTTTACCCTAACCTTACAGCTCACTCCTTACCCCACAGCTCACTCCTTACCCTAACCTTACAGCTCACCCCTTACCCTACAGCTCACTCCTTACCCTAACCTTACAGCTCACCCCTTACCCTAACCTTACAGCTCACTCCTTACCCCACAGCTCACTCCTTACCCTAACCTTACAGCTCACCCCTTACCCTACAGCTCACTCCTTACCCTAACCTTACAGCTCACCCCTTACCCTAACCTTACAGCTCACACCTTACCCTAACCTTACAGCTCACACCTTACCCTAATCTTATAGCTCACACCTTACTCTAACCTTACAGCTCACACCTTACCCTAATCTTACAGCTCACCCCTTACCCTACAGCTCACTCCTTACCCTAACCTTACAGCTCACACCTAACCCTAACCTTACAGCTCACACCTTACCCTACAGCTCACTCCTTACCCTAACCCTACAGCTCACTCCTTACCCTAACCTTACAGCTCACACCTTACCCTAACCTTACAGCTCACCCCTTACCCTAACCTTACAGCTCACACCTTACCCTAACCTTACAGCTCACCCCTTACCCTAACCTTACAGCTCACACCTTACCCTAAACTTATAGATCACCCCTTACCCTACAGCTCACTCCTTACCCTAACCCTACAGCTCACTCCTTACCCTAACCTTACAGCTCACCCCTTACCCTAACCTTACAGCTCACACCTTACCCTAACTTTACAGCTCACCCCTTACCCTAACCTTACAGCTCACACCTTACCCTAAACTTACAGATCACCCCTTACCCTACAGCTCACTCCTTACCCTAACCTTACAGCTCATCCCTTACCCTAACCTTACAGCTCACACCTTACCCTAACCTTACAGCTCACACCTTACCCTAACCTTACAGCTCACACCTTACCTTACAGCTCACTCCTTACCCTAATCTTACAGCTCACTCTTTACCTTACAGCTCACTCCTTACCCTAACCGTACAGCTCACTCCTTACCATAACTGTACAGCTCACTCCTTACCCTACAGCTCACCCCTTTGCACCATTTGATGAACAGCCCAAAGGAACATTCTGTAGCTTCTGACCATTAGTTGCATTCAGCCAAGCGAAGACAAGCAGGATGGCTTGAGTGATGAAACCACACATTGTGCGCCAGACAAACCGCAAATTGAAGCAATAACGGAGGATGTGTTGTGCACTGCGCTGCCGCAGACACATGGGGGTTATTTTAAAGGTTACACAGGAAGCAGTAAGTGTGGACAGCATGCGCAGACAGCCAGAACCAAACTGAAACAGAGAGCAATAAAGACATTCTTGTCCTCCACCTCCGAAAGTGGCAAAGCTATAATCTGTGATAAATACAGAGAATCCAGACAAGCTCCCGCCAACACCAATATTGTTTTTCTCATTTGGGGTCAAATAGAGAGGAGACAAACAAACGGGATGTCATAGGTGAGCAGATTCACCGATACATTATTTACCCAGCAGCGTCGTGAACGTCTATACGGGCAAGGCTGGAGCGAATGGCCCCGCTGTGAGTTCGCACCCTCCCTCTCTATTAAGGATCTTCAGCACGTTTACGGCGGGAGAGAAAAACGAGGACTTTATGCTGCCATCGGCTTTTCCGTCAGCGCAGATTTATAGCTCAGCGTTTCCCATTTAACCGAGGTGTGTGGAATGAGGGACTGCTGCTCAGCGGCTGAGGTGCGAACATAAGGGAAGAGAGCGAGTCCTGCGCTCAGCGCTCCTCCGTCCTGCAGGACAACAGCAGTCCTTCAACACCAAACTCCGGAAACTGAAGTAAGCCCTGGAGAGCAAGATCGTACAGAGAGCCGGACACACGGGCGGTTCTCATGATGCACGAAGTGAACCAGTGAATAAGGTAGAACTATGAATGAGGGAGAACGTTCTAGAACGCTGTGAATGACGGAAGAACACGTACGAACAGTGTTCCAGAAGTGGGAACAGGTTCTAGAACAGTGTGAACGAGGGGAGAACATTCTAGAACAGTGTGAATGAGAAAGAACATTCTAGAACAGTGTGAATGAGGAGAGAACATTCTAGAACAGTGTGAATGAGAAAGAACATTCTAGAACAGTGTGAATGAGGAGAGAACATTCTAGAACAGTGTGAATGAGAAAGAACATTCTAGAACAGTGTGAATGAAGGGAGAACATTCTAGAACAGTGTGAATGAGGGGAGAACACGTAAGAACAGAGTGAACGAGGAAGAGCACTGTAGAACTGTAAACAGGTGAGAACATCTTAGAACAGTGAATAAGAGCAGAGTCAATGAGGGAGAACATTCTAGAACAGTGTGATTGGAGATTAATGTTCTAAAAATGTATGAATATGGAGAACATTCTAGAACAGCGTGAATGAGAAAGAACATTCTAGAACAGTGTGAATAAAGGGAGTACATTCTAGAACAGTGTGAACGAGGGCAGAACATTCTAGAACAGTGTGAAAGAGAAAGAACATTCTAGAACAGCGTGAATGAGAAAGAACATTCTAGAACAGTGTGAATGAAGGGAGAACATTCTAGAACAGTGTGAATGAGAGAACATTCTAGAACAGTGTGAATGAAGGGAGAACATTCTAGAACAGTGTGAACGAGGGCAGAACATTCTAGAACAGTGTGAAAGAGAAAGAACATTCTAGAACAGTATGAATGAGAGAGAACATTCTAGAACAATATAAACAGGTGAGGGCAATTTAGAAGAGTGAGATAGAGGAACAGCATTCTAGAACAGTGTGAACAGGAGAACATCCTAAAAGAGTGAAGAAAAATAAGAACATTCTAGAAACACTGAGAATGAGGGGAGAACACGTAAGAACAGAGTGAACGAGGAAGAGCACTGTAGAACTGGAAACAGGTGAGAACATCTTAGAACAGTGAATAAGAGCAGAGTCAATGAGGGAGAACATTCTAGAACAGTGTGATTGGAGATTAATGTTCTAAAAATGTATGAATATGGAGAACATTCTAGAACAGCATGAATAAGAGAGAATATTCTAGAACAGTGAAACTGGAGATGAATGTTCTAGAAAGGTATGAATATGGAGAACATGCTAGAAGAAGAACATGAACAGACAAGAGCAACTCAGAACAGGGTCAATGAGGGAGAACATTCTAGAATGGTGTGATTGGAGATTAATGTTCTAGAAAGGTATGAATATGGAGAACATTCCAGAACACTGTGAATTAGAAAGAACATTCTAGAACAGCAAAATAAGAAAGAACACTGAAGAACAGTGTAACTGGAGAATAACGTTCTAAAAAATATGAATATGGAGAACATTCTAGAACGGCGTGATTGGAGAGTAATGTTCTAGAAAGGTATGAATATGGAGAACATTCTAGAACACTGTGAATGAGAAAGAACATTCTAGAACAGCATCAATGAGAAAGAACACTGAAGAACAGTGTGACTGGAGAATAACGTTCTAGAAAAATATGAATATGGAGAACATAGAAGAAATTTCTAGAACATTTAGAACACTGTAAAGGGCAGAACATTTGAACAATTCTGGAGTTGTCTAGAGCTACGTCTTACAAGTCTCAGCGTTTGGTTTGATGGTGTTGGTTGGACAAGGTGTAAAAGTTCTATTTGAGTACAGGTTGACTTTAAGGTTGATGGTACTAGACGATGAAGAACCCATCTTCAACCTGCAGTACCAACATATAGTGTGGTGGCCATTATTAGCATACGTCTACATTTTGCTCTGTGTGAGGAACCCTTTTCTCCACCAAGGCCAAAAACCAGACAGGGCAGATCTTGCAGGGTTCATCATGCAGGGAGGTGGAGGTACACACCTGCGGAAGTCCAGCAGGGTTCTGGCAGACTCGGGAACGCTCTGGTCCATCCAGGACAGGAAGTGGAATTGCGTTACGGTTCGGGTCTCATTGGTCTGGACGTTCTTCAGGTAGAAACTGCGGACCAGGAAATCCTCACACCAGATGTGCTCTGAGACCAGGTTGACCTGTGTGAACAACAGTGAATCAGTGCGCCCCCGCTGGGCCAGGAGGTTTCACTACATGTTGATTAGCTGTTCATTGTAGATCATGGATTTTGTACTGCCAATACAATAGGACTAGCAGATAAACCAACATGAACCTCTTGGTACCATCCTGCCCAATAATGCCAGGCGTGGGCTAGAGGGGTATAAAGCCCATCTAATACTTTTGGGATGAGTCAGGGATGATGAGGTGGGGTGGTGATCCCTTGATTTCAGAAGAAACAATAAATAAGCAGGTGTCCCAATACTTTTGTCCTTTTTTCAGGCCTATTCCATACATGTATACATTCATTTTAAGAGGAATTACTTTGCCCTATCCCACTCTACCACTGCATCCTCCAGCCATTCTTCTTACCCTACACTTTTATCCATTCCTAGGCGCTGCAGATTTCCCAGCACTGATAAAAGCGGCATATCGCCGAATTTAATAACACATCCAGTGTAGGAGTTTTGTTCAAAATAGCTTTATTTAATATTAGCATTACGAATTCCAATCAACGTTAGTGACATTAGCACTGTTCAACTGAATTATCCCTTTAAACTCTGAATATTCTTAAATTTTTAATTTTCCATTTCATTTTTAATGACTCTGAGAGCGAGTGGGTCTGGGCTAAGCTTCTCCAGCTCTGCTTCTGGAGATCTACGACCCCTGTAGAGTTACGCTCAGCTTTGATTCAACATGCTTGATCCATCTGATCTCAGGTCTCAGAGGGGGGCTGGAATATCCGAGCTACTGTGTTAGATAAGGGGGTAAACGAAGTGGAGCCTTCCAGGAGCCGAGGTGGACATGCTTACACTAAAGAGCAGAAGTTAGTGGACTTCATGAACCTGAACCTCAGCAGCCTGCTTCTTCGTTTAGCGCTGATATTCACCTGGTCTCGACTCTATTCGGGACATCCCAGCTGGCCATCAGCATCGATAGACGTTGATATCTGGTTGAATGTGGTTTGTGATGGCTGGTGGCCAAAATTCGATGTCAGGACCACGTCTAATTCCAGCAACTAACATTCGTATGCTGTTAGATTTGAGTAACCAAAGTCCAATGTCATCCAAAACTCTCAAGCCAATGTCATATTGACATATAATACACTATATGGACAAAAGTATTGGGACTTTTCATTGATTCTTCTGAAATCAAGGGGATTAAAAAGAGTTTCTCCTGCTTTTGTTGGAGTTACTGTCTCTACTGTCCAGGAATAAAGGCTTTCTACTAGATTTTGGAGGAGCACTGCTGTAAGAATGCAATTGCATTCAGTGACCGGAGCATTATTAAGGTCAGGATGCTGGATGATCACCACCCCACACTCATCCCAAAAGAAGCACCATCATCATTCCAGAGAACACTCATTCCATTTCTTCCACTGCTCCACAGCTCAATGCTGGGGGGCTTTATACCCCTTTACTAGCCCACGTCTGGCATTAGGCAGCATGGTGCCAATAGGTTCAGTAGACCATAGGCCATTTTCCTGCTCTCGATGAAAATCTCGATGATATTTTGTTTGTTTAAAATTTAACGCTTGTCTAATCTTGGAGTCCAATTTCTTTTTTATGTCAAATTTCTGTTTTTGAATAAATCATTTAATCGTCTTACGAAGTGGAATCTATTAAAGGTAAAAATCAGAGGTCTACGTTTCAGGGTTGCCCTTGATTGACTTTGATTTGCATTCTCAACAAAAGCAACTCAACTAGCCAGGCTAAAGTACAGTCTCCAAACATGGTGGAGGCAGTTTCATCAACAACGCACAGTGAGGGCTAGCCAGCCTAAAGTACAGCCTCCCAACCTCCAAACATGGTGGAGGCAGTTTCATCAACAACGCACAGTGAGGGCTAGCCAGCCTAAAGTACAGCCTCCCAGCCTCCAAACATGGTGGAGGTAGTTTCATCAACAACGCACAGTGAGGGCTAGCCAGCCTAAAGTACAGCCTCCAAACGTGGTGGAGGTAGTTTCATCAACAACGCACAGTGAGGGCTAGCCAGCCTAAAGTACAGCCTCCCAGCCTCCAAACATGGTGGAGGTAGTTTCATCAACAACGCACAGTGAGGGCTAGCCAGCCTAAAGTATAGCCTCCAAACATGGTGGAGGCAGTTTCATCAACAACGCACAGTGAGGGCTAGCCAGGCTAAAGTACAGCCTCCCAACCTCCAAACATGGTGGAGGTAGTTTCATCAACAACGCACAGTGAGGGCTAGCCATGCTAAAGTACAGCCTCCAAACGTGGTGGAGGTAGTTTCATCAACAACGCACAGTGAGGGCTAGCCAGGCTAAAGTACAGCCTCCCAGCCTCCAAACATGGTGGAGGTAGTTTCATCAACAACGCACAGTGAGGGCTAGCCATGCTAAAGTACAGCCTCCAAACGTGGTGGAGGTAGTTTCATCAACAACGCACAGTGAGGACTAGCCAGCCTAAAGTACAGCCTCCCAGCCTCCAAACATGGTGGAGGTAGTTTCATCAACAACGCACAGTGAGGGCTAGCCATGCTAAAGTACAGCCTCCAAACATGGTGGAGGTAGTTTCATCAACAACGCACAGTGAGGGCTAGCCAGCCTAAAGTACAGCCTCCCAGCCTCCAAACATGGTTGAGGTAGTTTCATCAACAACGCACAGTGAGGGCTAGCCAGGCTAACAGGCCGCCCACAGGCTCACATATAAGGACTTTTGTTGTTTCCATTCTGATATTGATTCAATGATTCGGTTCAGTGTCTTGATTCATGTCCATGTGTTTGATTCAGGTTCATTTCTGTTCACGTGTGTATCTAGTTTGCCCAGTTTATCATGTCCTGTTTAGGTAATGTGTTTCACCTGAGACTGGGGGGTACTTAAGGTAAGCTCGGACACTGAGCTCCTTGCCCAGAATTGTTAGTTTAGGAACTCGAGGTAGCCAGAGAGGTTCAGGACACGGATCACATTGTGTTTAGGCCAGGTTCAGGTTCCTCGTTCACGTCCATCTTGCCATTTTAGGATTTAGCGAGGCACTTTTGCAGTACAGTTAGTGAACCAGTGCCTTTTACACTATCAAATACATGAAGAAACAGCCAGTAGATAATCCTCATCAGTGGAGGGTGACCTTCTCAGCAGACGTATTTCCATTAATGTAACTTTATGTGGAGATTAGGCTGTACTTGTGTGTTCTATGGAGAAAATATAGCCATTTAAATGCTGTATAAGTGTGTAAGTGTTTTACCTCGTAAATGTGGTACAGGTCGGAACCTTCATCTGGCCAATACTGATGACACTGTTTGGTCCCGTTCTCGGCTAGCGGAGTCAGCATGACGATCACAACGCACCCGCTTTCCCAGACCATCTACACCAGCAGGGGAACAAACAAGAGCTGTTCAAGACAAGCATTACAAAAGCACAGAAATCTTCATTATGACATTCGGTTCATTCTGAATGGACCTTCACATCCATACACCTATCAGCAGAGACAAGTCCCACAATTCTCTCTTATTCTCTTATTATTGGAATAAACTGTTGGTGGCTGTAATAGGTGGCTGCAACATCTCACAGTGAGGGCTAGCCAGGCTAAAGTACACTCACCCAACCTCCAAACATGGTGGAGGTAGTTTCATCAACAACTCACAGTGAGGGCTAGCCAGCCTAAAGTACAGCTTCCAAACATGGTGGAGGTAGTTTCATCAACAACTCACAGTGAGGGCTAGCCAGGCTAAAGTACAGCCTCCCAGCCTCCAAACATGGTGGAGGTAGTTTCATCAACAACTCACAGTGAGGGCTAGCCAGCCTAAAGTACAGCTTCCAAATATGGTGGAGGTAGTTTCATCAGCAACTCACAGTGAGAGCTAGCCAGGCTAAAGTACAGCCTCCCAACTTCCAAACATGGTGGAGGTAGTGTGCTGGCTGGACTGGGGGGCGTCCAGGAGAACCCTGGAGGAACCGAGCGAGCTCTGTTCTTCAGACTAGCTCACCGACAAGATCTCACTACTTTCTTTCTTCAGAATGAGAAGCTCCTGTTTCTCCTTTTTACTGGATTCATGTTCAGCTGCTTTATCTGTTCTGATGAGATCTGGAGCTTCTACAGTGAAAACCCAGGAGTTTGAATAATGAGATTAGGTGTATGTATATATATGTACCTGCTCTCACAGTGTAGCTGCTTATCATTAGTCAGGCTGTCTATTAGTTGTAATTGAGGTTTAAGTTAGTCCCACTGCCCAGTCATTCAATCATCCACTCCCTCCCTCCTTCTCTATTCCTCCCTATTCCTCCACTTTCTCTTCGAGCGGCTGTTTCTCGCTCCATTTCTCCTAATCACACTTCCTTCATGTCCTTGGAAGATATAATGGCCCACCGAGGCCGTTAGGAAAATGAGGGAAAAACACTGACTTTTATGAGGGCAATAAAAATACAATGGCCCCGACCATAAACTAATCACACTCACGTTCTGCACATCCCCGAAGAGCTGTAAAGCGAAATATGCCGCGACTCCATGCCGCGACACAAGTGGCCCAAAAAGTGACATTACACAGAATACGTTATGTTTTTTAATCTTCTGAAACGCTGGAGAACATCGGCCAAGACTCATGAATTCATAATTGCTAGATGAGAAAATGATGAATATTATGCGATACAGATTTTAGTCACGTTCAGTTTTGAACTTTTTGAAGTTTGAAAAAAATCGTGCAGCAAAAACTCAATAGTGTCCAGGTTCTTCTCGCTCTCTTCCATTTCGCTGCTCTCATTAAACGGCCGTTTGAAAATCATAAAAATGATTTCTGATGTGGTTCTCCTGCTCCATTACCCCATTAAAGCTACAAAGCCAGAAATGGCAGAAAAACGGCTCGGCAAACGGGAGGTGGTTGGATGAGCTTATACAAACGTTCCAAGCCAGGTGATCAAATATTGTCGGCCCTGGAAAAAAGCACTCTGCGCATATTAAGCAAAGGTCAGAGCGAACCAACAAACGCTCGCGCTACTGGACCAGAACAGGTCTGGCGGTGGGCAGCACCGGAGCTGGCTGGATTAACACCTGCATGTTTGCGCAAACTGGCCTCCTGACCAAGCCAAGCAGACAAAGTCCAAGGACGGCGGCCCAAGCGACCTCAGCGATAAAGGAAGGTGGGCAGTAGGGACGGCTGATGGAGCTACACTTTTAAAGCTGAGTGATGCGATGTCATAGAAGAACCACTTTTGGTTCCATGAAGAACCGTGTTTAGAACAAAGATGTGAGTGTGAAGAACCTTTACAACTTGAACTTTCACTTCACTGGCTATGGAACCAACAGAACCTTCTGAAGAACCTTCAAAACCTTCTCCAAATGTTTGTGGACACCTCAGCTACTTTACCTTACTGCTGATACACACCCCAAAAAATGGCGTCAAAATCTGATACACTTTGACAAGAACCAAACTGTGGTGTTCTAGACAATGACTGGGTCAGAACATCTCCAGAACATCAGGTCTTGTGAGGTCTTGTGTTTCCAGTATGCAGTGGTATGCAGTACCTACCAAAAGTGCTCCAAGGAAGGACAACCAGCAAATGCACACACACACACACACACACACACACACTGTATGAGCTAAAGTACAGCTTTCAAACATGGTGGAGGTAGTTTTACACAATGGTTATATATATATATATATATATATATATATATATATATATATATATATATATATATATATCATATATCTTCATCACTGTGTTCCTCATTAGAACATCTCCAATAGAATAGGACTATCTGGAGCAGATCCAACATGAACCCATTGGCACCATGCTGCCTAATGCCAGGCGTGGGCTGTGTTCTCTAGAATGATGGATGGTGCTACATCCAGTACTCCTGGGATGAGTTGGGGAGCTGGGGATGATCCTCATACAACATCCTGACCTGACTAAAGCTCTTGTCGCTGCATGCAATCAAATCCTCACAGTAAAATCTAGTACAGTCTGGACAGTAGAGACAGATACTCCAACAAAAGCAGAATAAACTCTTTTTAATACCTTTGATTTCAGAAAAAAAACAATGAATGGTGAGCAGGTGTCCCAATACTTTTGTCCATACAGCGGCGCTTACCCCAAGGAAAGAAACATTCTAATTAAGATATCTTCATCTCATTCGGTTCTTCACAGACTCAGACCTTAGCAATTTCCTCCTGTATTTGGAGATTCGGCTCCTGAGGAACCACTCCTGGGTTTTCTCACTTTAATCAAAGTAACGTCTCAAAGGTGGCCAAACTCTTTCTGGTCAGACTGATTTCAGCTCAGTCTCAGCTCAATAATATTCATATAATAACAGTGTAAGAACTCATTATTTCCTCCCTTTCCAGCTCTCTTCTCTCAGACACCTTTCAACAGCCTATCAAAGCAGAAAGAGACCTGATGCTTTTCTCATTTGTCTCCAGAAGTTCTTCTACTGGAGTTCAGCTCATTCTGCTCACTCTGAATGGACCTTCACATCCACACAACGATCAGCACAGGCAGCAGTCCGACAGATATTTCCCAGAGACCCCCCCTTTCAACCCCAACGCTATTTTGGCGCCCATAAGACAATCTTTTGCTGCGTGTAGAAGTACAATAAATGGACAAAAGTATTGGGACACCAGCTCACCTCCTCACACTTTCTTCTGAAATCATGGGTATTTGAAAAAGTCTATCCTGCTATGGTTGGAGTAACTGTGTCGGTAATCCTACTGGAAAGGCTTTCTACCAAATTCTGGAGGATGATTGCTGTGAGGAGTTGATTGTATTCCGTGACAAGAGCATTAGGGAAGGCAGGATGTTGGTATCGGAAGTATTCGATGGAGCACCATTCATCATTTAGCTCAATGCTGAGGGGCTTTCACACCCCCAGTCACTGTCTGACCCAGTCGTTGTCTAGAACATCACAGTCTGGTTCTTGTCAAAGTGTCTGAGATTCTTACGCTTGACCATTTCTCCTGCTTCTTCAACTTCATCACCTTCAAGACCTGACCGTTCACTCGCTGCCAAATGGATCCACCCCTTGGAAGGAGCCCCTGTAGATGAAGGTCATCTAATGTAGTGGTACTAATGTTATGGCTGGTTGGTGTACTGTCACTGTTTATAAGAAAATGGTAACTTTACAGATAAAAAAGGAAAAATGCAAAAAACACTCTTATCTTCTAATGTGAGGTAATATAATGAGATTCATTTTGGAGCATTTCCATTGGTCCATTCATCATGAACATGATCCCACAATATGAAGAGCAGCTAAATGACGCTAGAGGAATATGCTGCCTGTACTGTTCTGCTTAATGTATTCTGCAAATGACTCGTGCTTCGTTCAAACAGTGTATTAAGTAAATGAACACTAGACTGAGGATCTGTGCGTCTGGAGAACCGGGCCCATCTCCAGTACTCTCCAGCGTGAGTTCTGTAGGACTCTTTTACGGCGCACTCTGAAATATGAAGGGCTCCTCGAGCAATGTCTCCACAAGGAACCCTGTCTGTAAGAGAGGTACGAGGTATGGAAAAGAGTATCAGGAACCTTCCCTTGAGGCTCTTTCCCAATTCCAAAGGTTCTTCCCAGCCAGAACCAAAAGTGGTTCTGCCACGGCATTATCAAAGAAACCCTTTACAGCCATTCCTGGTGTCCTCTACACTATATGTCCAAAAGTTTGTGGACACCCCTTCTAACGAATGCATTTAGCTATTTTAAGCTGCACCCATTGCTGACACAGATGTGCGAATGCTCACACACACACATACACAGCTTGTCTAGTCCCTGTAGAGAAGAAATACTGCCAATAGAATAGGACTCTCACCATGCCTAATGGTGATCCTAATGCTTTTGTTGGAGTAACTTTTGTATCTACTGTCCAGGGAAGAAGGCTTTCCACATTGCTGTAAGGATTTGATTGCATTCAGTGACGCGTTAACTCCCTAACTTCAAATCCCAAAGGAATTTGATGGAGCTCCACCACCATCATTCCAGAGAATGCTGTTCTTCCACTGCTCCACAGCTCAACGCTAGGGGGCTTTATATACTCCTCTAGCCCACGCCTGGCCAATAGGTTCATGTTTATTATGTGCTCCAGAGAGTCCTATTCTATTGGCAGTCCTTCTCTACAGGGACTAGTCGAGCTCTTTGTCAGCAATGGGTGCAACTTAAAGTAGCTGAAGGCCTTCATTAGAAGGTGTGTCCACAAACTTTTAATATATAATATAATGTATATTTCAGTCTGGCAATGGTTTTAAAGCCATTTCGGAAGCTCAGGATCTCCTGTGAACCATCCTGAAACACATTACCTTCAAAACATTGCTTTTTCTCTTGGGTGAGAGAGATGCTAAATATCTATTTCCGTTCTTCAGTGTCATTAAGTTCTCAGATCAGGCTTAAAGTGCTCTCCACTATGGCCGAATTAAAGCCATTTCGCAAAGAAGAGTGATCTCCAGTTATAGAAAGCGGCACTTTTTATTCTGTTATTAAGTTAAAGGGAGCAATTACTTTATCACACAGGTGATACAGGAGCTGAAAAACCTCTTCCCTTAATAAACGAATGTATTAATATAATATATCGGTTCTCTTTGTCTTATATTATATTTGTCTTGAGGAATCGAGACCCTTCCGTGTCAAAAATATACAAAAGCAGAATAAATCAGGGGGCGAATACTTTTTCACAGCGGTTTCCGTCAAACTTGTTAGTCATATTAGAGTTTCGGGCTGGCGTAAGCAGGCTACAGTAATTGACGGAGATTGATGCGTTCATCTTCACCATTTAATCCGAGCAGAGCTTTTAATGGAAGCTTTCTGAGTCTGCTCGGCCCGACCGCTCCTAAATCCGTCGCTATGAAATTAATTCAATTTAGATCGTTATTTTTTGCCAGTAATTGACAAAATGACAAATACGAGCAACCAATAACCTCAATTAGCACCCGTCCCATTAGCCGGCAAGCGCAGATTCGCTGTTTGAGAAGGTCGAGTGACATCAATGCATTACCGCAATCAATTTACGTGAGCCGGCAGTTCAATCAAAAGTGCACTTTTAACAAAGCGCGCAGGATCTCCCGCACGGCCTCGTCTAACCTTTATCTGGAACAAATAAATAAAGCCAAACAAACAACACATCCATTAGGGAGGGCTGTTCTAATCTCGCTCTGAAAAAGAGAGAGGAAGAACTCAGGTATACAGAACCTTCAGTATAAGCACAGTCCCGAGGTGCAGCTTCAAAGGTTCTCTTATTCTAGAGCCACTTTATCAGAAACCCCTGTTTGTTCATCCGACAGCTGGCCACTTTATTAGAAACACCTACTTTTGTATTGCCGCTGGCCACTTTATTAGAAACACCCTACCTTGTGTTTCCACTCACTGGCCACTTTATTAGAAACACCCTACCTTGTGTTTCCACTCACTGGCCACTTTATTAGAAACACCTACTTTTGTATTGCCACTGGCTGCTTTATTAGAAACTGCCTACCTTGTGTTTCCAATTACTGGCCACTTTATCGGAAACCCCTGTTCGTTCATCCGACAGCTGGCCACTTTATTAGAAACACCTACTTTTGTATTTCCACTGGCTGCTTTATTAGAAACACCCAACCTTGTGTTTCCACTCACTGGTCACTTTATTAGAAACACCCTATTATATGTTTCCAATTACTGGCCACTTTATCGGAAACCCCTATTTGTACACCCTACAGCTGGTCACTTTATTAGAAACCCCTACTTTTGTACTTCCACTGACCACTTCATTAGAACTCCCCTACACTGTACATCTAACAGCTGGCCACTTTATTAGAAACACCTACTTTTGTATTGCTGCTGGCCGCTTTATTAGAAACACCTACTTTTGTATTGCCGCTGGCCGCTTTATTAGAAACACCTACTTTTGTATTGCCGCTGGCCGCTTTATTAGAAACACCTACTTTTGTATTGCCGCTGGCCGCTTTATTAGAAACTGCCTACCTTGTGTTTCCAATTACTGGCCACTTTATCGGAAACCCCTATTTGTATATCCGCCAGCTGGCCACTTTATTAGAAACCCTTACTTTTGTATTTTCACTCACCGGCCACTTTATTAGAAACACCCTACTACATGTTTCCAATTACTGGCCACTTTATCGGAAACCCCTATTTGTACACCCGACAGATGGCCACTTTATTAGAAACCCCTACTTTTGTACTTCCACTGACCACTACATTAGAACTCCTATTTGTAAATCTGTCAGCTGGCCACCTAATTAGAAACACCTACGTTTCTGCTTACACTCACTGGCCAGTTTATTAGAAACCCCTGCTTTTGTACTTCCACTCACTGGCCAGTTTATTAGAAACCCCTCCTTTTGTACTTCCACTGACCACTACATTAGAACTCCCCTACATTGTACATCTAACAGCTGGCCACTTTATTAGAAACACCTACCTGGTACTTCCTCTTACCGGCCACTTTATTAGAAATATCTATGTCGTAAAACAGCTGGTCACTTTATCGGAAACCCTCACTTTTGTATTTCCACTGGCCACTTCCTACCTTGTGTTTCCAATTACTGGCCACTTTATCGGAAACCCCTGTTTGTTCATCCGACAGCTGGCCACTTTATTAGAAACCCTCACTTTTGTATTTTCACTGACCACTTCATTAGAACTCCCCTACACTGTACATCTAACAGCTGGCCAGTTTATTAGAAACAGCTACGCTTGTATTTCCACTTCCAAAGTGCTCCAAATTGGACCTTTTAAACTGGACCAGAGCCGTCTGATCATCATACCAGTCCATCGTCAGTGGTTTGCCAGCGCAGTTCCACAAAGTCTTTCGTCCCTGAGATCAAACACAGTCTGGATGTCTTTGGTGTCTCTTCAAGCTCTACATGAAGGTCTACGGTCTGACTGGCCAGCTCGACAAGAACGAATGTTTACTACAGCGGACATCTATGGCTCAGCCTGCCGAATCCCTCGGCCCCTGTGGGACCTCTGGAACCCCTAATTAGGCTAATACACTCTCATCCAGAGAGTACAAGGCAAGCAGGCATTGTGCTCTCTCTCTCTTACGCTCTCTCTCTCTCTCTCTCTCTCTCTCTCTCTCTCTATGTAACATTGTGGCTGCCCCCATTCTTTCACCAGCATCACAGCCAGAAGCACACTGGGGGAATAAACACATCGTAGCTACTGTACGGCTCGCAATTTCCTTTCTCCGCTCTGCTGAGAGCTCCACACGCGGTAATTCGTCGGGAACAGAAACCTGACATTAGTACGGCTGTGAATTACAGACGCAGAGCTGCATGTAAGGTCAGCAGTACAGGGAGTGAAAGCATGTTTGTGGAGTCCGAATAAACAGGGTAGCTAACCAGCATTTTTTTAATAATCATATTTACGGTTCATACCAAAGGCTCTGGCCTGGAGGGTCTTCCACCAGTGCAAATGTGGGCTCTCTTATGTAAAACACACTATGTGTCCAAAAGTTTGTGGACACCCCTTGTAATGAATGCATTCAGCTACTTGAAGTCGCACCCATTGCTGACACTCGTCTAGTCCCTGTAGAGAAGTGCTGCCAAAAGAATAGAACTCTCTAGAGCAGATCATGATGAAGCTATTGGCAGCTAATTGCTGCCTAAATATGCCAGGTGTGGGCTAGTAGAGGGGTATAAAGCCCCACAGCTGTGTTCTCTGGAATGATGCTGGAATGGTGGTCCAGCCGATACGTCTGAGGAGCATAGGCAGTCTGAGAGAAGGTCTGAGATGTTTGGATTGTCCTACACTGATGTTGATTAGCTGTGTTGGGCATGTTTGAAGGATCTATGAAGGATCTCAAGCCCCATTCTGTTTACCCAGTACATGGAGTGGGTGGAGGAGTGAGGAAGTTCAGGTGATGTGAAGGTAACACAATCAATTAGCATGTTTTACCCTCCACTGAGAGGGTGTGGTGTTGAGTTGGGAAATGTGGCAAGAAGAACATCACTAACCACTACAGAAAGCCAGAGGAGGACCTCCACAACATTGATATATACCTTACCTCCATTAGACTCTATGGGCCTCTCTTTTTGACTGCTAATGTCAGGGGTCATAGACTTTATCCAATTTCAAATTCAAGGACTTCCATGACTTTTCAAGTACCAAAAAACTCAATTCCAGGACCATGAATTTTCTCATAATTTGTTTCGGGAATGTTCAGTCCTACTGGACTTTAGCATGTTTACTTTCCAGGTTTTCCAGGACCCGTATGAACCCTGTAATGTGGTTTCAACAAAGCGCTGGTCTTACACTGACTAAGCCTTCTCTACAGTCCAGAGGGATGTTCCCTGGTCTTCTCAAATGCTTCTGCCCCTGGTTCCTGAGGTGCCAATCATTCTGGAAGGCACTGTAAATCAAAAAGCATTTGACATTTACCTGCCAGAAATCGGCCACCGTCGAAGGAAGCGGACCCTGAGCCGAGATGTAAGCTGGATTACGAGGGTCGTGGTCCATCTATGGAGACAGAGAGAGAGAGAGAAAGGTTATCCTCAGTAGATCTATCAGTAAGAACCTAAAACAAGTGCTACGACCCTCAGTCGTAATATTTCTTTCGCCCTTTGGTGCTGTTTTTTGTGTTGGTCTGTTTCCGGAGGTGCAGGTCCATGATTCACCACGAGGGGAGCTCTCACTGGATCTTCTGTTTTAGGACTATAGGCCACATGCTCTCCACAGAAGTGACATTTCCTCCACTGACTGACTGTAAAATTCATACTTCTATACAGTGTTTGGTCTGGCAGAGGGTCTGGGGAGGGAAAGCGATCTGGCCTAATGACCCTGGAGTGGGCCGTAACAATGGACGTTCATCGGAAAGCACATATTTGAAAGATTCTGACTTTTAGTGCAAATTAATGTGACATTTGCTTAAAAATAAGTTTTCCTTTGGGCCAGTTGTGCTCTCTCTGACCCTGACTGCTGATGGCAAAGCGACGTGGCAGAAAATATGAAGAACAGTCCTCATTTCCAAACACAGAGGAAAGACAATGGAAACGCTGCCACCACCATGCTTTACAGCTGCTTTAGGGATTATTGAGGAATCTGCACAGTGTTTAAGCACTCCAGCAGCACTGCTGCTGTGTCTGATAGACTCGTACCTGCAGCGCAACACACACTCCTAACACACCACCACCAGGTCAGTCAGTGTCACTACAGTGCTGAGAATGACCCACCACCCAAATACTGCAGTCTGCTCTGTGGTGGTCTGTCCTGTGGGGTCCTGAGCATTGAAGAACAGGGTGAAAGGAGGCCTTTCAGACTGGAATGATAGAACTAACTGATATAATATATGAGATTATTTATATATATATATAATCTTATTCTCTCCATGCCTTCCTTTCTCTTCCTTCTCTCACAATCACACCACTCTCCTCCCCCCTGTCCCTCTCCCCTTCTGTATCCTTTCATTCTCTCCATCTTGTCATCTCTCTCTCTCTCTCTCTCTTTCTCTTTCACACACAATCACACTTGCTCTCTCTCCCCCACTGCTCTCGCTGTCCCTGTGCGTGGTCTCCTCTTTTTTCTGAGCGTGTTCATTCTTTAATACGGCTGATTAAAGCTGGAACGGCAAATAAAAGCCCAGCGGCGCTCTAATCAAACACATTTATTGATGAGAAGCCTGGCATCTAGAGGATGGAGCAGGGTGTGTGTGTGTGTGTATGTGTGTGTGTGTGTGTGTGTGCCTCCAACCGTGTACTGCAAAAACAAAGCATAAAAAGCAGAAAAACCCAAAGATAACTGGAGTGCGCTCCATACAGCCCCGCCTCGGCTGCATGATGACAGATAAACTGAAGCGTTTGCTTGTTAGCAGCAAAAAATCTATTTGTACTTTTTTCAAACAGCAGTAAAGAGCATATTCTCATTAAATCACATTATTAAATGATCAGGGATAAATATACGCTCCAACGACTTAAACACCACACGTACACCAAAACACACACACTGATGTTCACACACAGCTTCACATTAACACAAAAAGCACTAACACAAAGTAGAATAAAGTGGCCAGTGATTGGAAATACAAGGTAGGTGTTTCTAATAAAGTGGCCAGTGATTGGAAATACAAGGTAGGGGTTTCTAATAAAGTGGCCAGTGATTGGAAATACAAGGTAGAGGTTTCTAATAAAGTGGCCAGTGATTGGAAATACAAGGTAGGGGTTTCTAATAAAGTGGCCAGTGATTGGAAATACAAGGTAGAGGTTTCTAATAAAGTGGCCAGTGATTGGAAATACAAGGTAGAGGTTTCTAATAAAGTGGCCAGAGAAGGGAAGCACAAAAGTAGGTGTTTCTAATAAAGTGGCTTATATATATATATATGAAAAAGCAGTCCCATCAAAAGCATCACCAGACTGGCCACTTTATTAGAAACACCTACCTTGTATTTCCACTCAATGGCCACTTTATTAGAAACACCTACCTTGTATTTCCAACCACTGGCCACTTTATTAGAAACCCCAACTTTTGTATTTCCAATCACTGGCCACTTTATTAGAAACACCTGCTTTTGCAATTTCACTCACTGGCCACTTTATTAGAAACACCTACCTTGTATTTCCACTCACTGGCCACTTTATTAGAAACACCTACTTTTGTGTTTCCCATCTCTGGACACTTTATTAGAAACACCTACTTTTGTGCTTCCATTCTCTGGCCACTTTATTAGAAACACCTATTTTTGTGCTTCCCTTCTCTGGCCACTTTATTAGAAACACCTACTTTTGTGCATACCGTTTCTGGCCACTTTATTAGAAACCCCTTGCTTTAGCTGGGGGATATGCAATAGCTGGAGGAAGAAACCTTGGGAGGAGCCAAGACTAACAAGAGGGACCCAATCCATCCTCCTCTGATCAGAACTATTTATTAATTATTGATAAAAGAATAATCACTAAACCCCCTAAACTGCTGTACTAATATAATATGATATAATAATCACGCTGTAGAATAGCTTAATGTAGTCACAGCAGTGAGTCAGTGGTCAGAGTAGTGATGGTAATGGTGGTGATATTAATAGTGGCAGATAGTTACGAGTCCATGTAAGTTTGAACATGGTCATTAAACAGGTAGCAGTGGTAGGAGGGTGTGCCGCTGGTCCGGCACGGGTGGTGGGGCAGCCTGGTGGTCAGTTGCTCTACAGAAACTGGTGCAGTTTCCCTTTAAGCCTGAATGAACAGGGATGCCTTATTCATTTTGTCCAGCCCAAAGCAGAAGCTCACACACCGACCCCTCATTCATCAACCACCCAGAATCCTTAGCTAGCCCTGAGAGCGACTAGAGCGGGAGGCTCAAGAAGGCTCTGCTGAATAATACTCACTACCTGAGAGAGAGAGAGAGAGAGAGAGAGGCATGGTTAATAAATAGGAATGCCCCAGAGAGCGCAGCCATCAGCAGACTGGAACGCAGCCATTTTGAGTGACCACAATAGCCGGCAGCCGGCTCAATGGAGGTCAGTATGCTTCCTTGTTAGGGGATCAGACTCAGCTCCATTATCCACAGCCAGTGTGTGAGAACAGCCAACACCAGCAGGCCAGACACCCCCTCACACACCCCACACTGCCCACACTGAGGCTAGCGCCTACTGTCTCATACCTTATACTGCTTCTACTACACAAGCTTTAGCCCAACCCCCTACCCACTGGCCATTTTAATAGAAACACCTGGTTTTGTGCTTACACTCTCTGGCCACTTTATTAGAAAAATCTACTGTTGTACCTACACTAACTGGCCACTTTAATAGAAACCCCTGCTTTTGTATTTCCCCTCACTAACTGGCCACTTCATTAGAAACCCCACTTTTGTACCTACACTAACTGGCCACTTTATTAGAAACCCCTACTTTTGTATTTCCCCTCACTAACTGGCCACTTCATTAGAAACCCCACTTTTGTACCTACACTAACTGGCCACTTTATTAGAAACATCTACCTTGTGTTTCCAATCACTGGCCACTTTATTAGAAACATCTACCTTGTGCTTCCACTCACTGGCCACTTTATTAGAAACCCCTACCTTGTGTTTCCAATCACTGGCCACTTTTTTTAGAAACACCTACTGTTGTACCTACACTAACTGGCCACTTTATTAGAAACCCCACTTTTGTACCTACACTAACTGGCCACTTTATTAGAAACCCCTGCTTTTGTAATTTCACTCACTGGCCACTTTGTTAGAAACCCCTACCTTGTATTTCCAATCACTGGCCACTTTATTAGAAACATCTACTGTTGTACCTACACTAACTGGCCACTTTATTAGAAACCCCTACCTTGTACTTCCACTAACTGGCCACTTTATTAGAAACCCCTACCTTGTACTTCCACTAACTGGCCATTTTATTAGAAACTCAGACGAGCTGCAGTACACTAGCAAAGTACAGCTGCAAGACATGGACTTCAAGAACTTTCCAAAGGTGTGTTCAGGAGCATATCTGCTGAGAAGCAACTCTCAGATGCGAATCATAAGAGGCATTTTCAGTAAAGTGGCGAAGAAAACGAGGGAAATGACAGAAAGTCAGACCGCAGGCCCATTGTTAGCGTGAACGACACACACCGCCATTAGCCTGGCTGCAAATGGATATAATTGCTTAGCGCAACCTTAATCGCTGGCAAGAGCAATTATACAGCAGACAGCTAATACCAGACGTATGTGAGGCCCCTTTCCGACTGCCCTCGTCTCGCTGGCATAAAGGGAGTTATTAAAGTGGATATATCATCTGGAACTCAGAAGGACGATCATGCTCTTAAAATCTAATTACTTTAGGCTGAGATGTGTATCGGTGAAGTGCTAACTCCCAAATAACGGGGCTAACGCACTTCAGGCCGCTGCAGGAGACTTCGGATAATGGAGGGAAGAAATGCAGAGATGCTCTGACGCCCTGACGCAAACAAAGCAGCTGCACTGCTGTTCCATTTGCGGAGAAATGAATCGCTTAGCCCAGACAGGCACCTCTTCTGAAGGCTAGCATTACAGAACCTGCTGCTGACTGGCAGACTGTCAGCGTCTGAAACAGCGCTCGAATTCACCCTGACGTCTATTTCTCCATTCATTTCCAAACTACGTCTCAACGAACGCGCCGCGATCCCGCCTTTCTCTTTAGCAACAAAAGCTTTCGGCTGCAAAATCAGCCTGCAATTTTCCATCACTTATTTCTGACTCTTTGAAACAAGTGGAGAAACTGTGGAAATTGCAGAGCTTTCAGTCCACACCGCACCGTACTGCTGTCAATTTACACTTCCATCAGCCATAACATTAAAGAATAGGTGGAGGGAATAACACTGACTATCTGGCTCTAGTGGCTCCAGGGGTGGCTCCATTAGGCCATTATTTCCAATCACTGGCCACTTTATTAGAAACACCTACCTTGTATTTCCCCTCACTGGATGCTTTATTAGAAACACCTACCTTGTATTTCCCCTCATTGGCCACTTTATTAGAAACCCCTATTTTTGTATTTCTAATCACTGGCCACTTTATTAGAAACACCTGCTTTTGTAATTTTACTCACTGGCCACTTTATTAGAAACACCTTCCTTGTATTTCCCCTCACTGGCCACTTTATTAGAAACACCTACCTTGTATTTCCCCTCACTGGCCACTTTATTAGAAACACCTACCTTGTATTTCCCCTCACTGGCCACTTTATTACAAACCCCTGCTTTTGTAATTTCTAATCACTGGCCACATTAGAAAGCCCTATTTTTGTATTTCCTCATAATACTCCATCACTATTGACTATCTGGCTCCATATATATATATATATATATATATATATACCGATACGGCATATTGACAAAAGTATTGGGACACCTGCTCGTTCACATTCATTTCTTCTGAAATCAAAGACATTAAAAAGACTTGATCCTCCTTTTGTTGGAGTAACTGTCTCTACTGTCCAGGGAAAAAGGTTTTCTACTAGATTTTGGAGGAGCATTGCTGTGAGGATTTGATTGCATCCACAGCTCAATGCTGGGGGGCTTTACACCCCTCTACTAGCCCACGCCTGGCATTATTAGGCAACATGGAGCCAATAGGTTAATGTTGGTCTGCTCCAGTGAGTCCTATTCTGCGGGCAGTACTTCTCTACAGGGATTGGTCAGTAATGTCAGCAGTAGGTGCAACTTAAAGTAGCTGAATGTGTTCATTAGAAAGGGTGTCCACAAACATTTGGACATGTTGCAGTTTTCTGGTTTCTGGTTGATGGTAAAAATATAGTGTCTGGGCTTCTGAGGGTCCTGAGGGTCACGGTAGCATGAGGGTGCCATCATTCATCTGTAACTGTTTGGATACAATCACAGACAAACAGTGCAACTTGGGTGTGTGTGTGTGTGTGTGTGTGTGTGTGTGTGTGTGTGTGTGTGTGTGGAGATTGTCTTCGGCTTCCTGAACTGTGACAGTAACGAGACACTCGCTCGCAGGTTCACGTTCACACACACACATACACGCCCCTCCGCCTGCCTATTACCATGGCGACGGGCTGCTGCACGGGATTCCTCTTATGCTAATGAAGGCCCTCTAATGCGCCCGGCTGCCTGTCACTGAGAGAGAGTGTGTGTGTGTGTGTGTGTTCATGTGTGTCAGGGGAGGTGACGCATGGCATTGTTCAAAAAGGGCTTTGTGTCACTCAGGACTCAGGAAGGTGTGTGTGTGTGTGTGTGTGTGTGTGTGTGAGAAAGAGAGAGAGAGAGAGAGAGAGTAAATATATATTGTCCAAATGTTTGTGGACATCTCTTCTAATGACTGCATTTTATACACACAGCTTGTCTAGTCCCTGTAGAGAAGTATTACTGCCAATAGAATAGGACTCTCTGGAGCAGATCAACATCACAAACATATTGACACCATGCTGCCCAATGCCAGGTGTGGGCTAGAGGGGTATTAAGCCCCCCTAGCAGTGGAAGAACTGTGTTCTCTGGAATGATAGATGGAGCTTCATCCAATACTTATGGGATTCTTGTTGCTGAATGCAATCAAATCCTCACAGCAATGCTCCTCCTTCCTCTTCTTCCCTGGACAGTAGAGACAGTTACTCCAACAAAAGCAGGATACACTCTTTTAATGAGCAGGTGTCCCAATACTTTTGTCATTTTAGTGTTTGTAGAGTAGCAGAACTCAGGCCTGGGTGCTGATCTTCTCTGTGAACTGTTCTATGGATGTGTTCAGTTCCACCAGCAGCTCACCTGATCTACCTTAATGAAGGACTGATTTGATAAACTGGGTGTCGTATAGGTGGGAACTGGGAGTACTGGGCTAGCATTTACCATTCTAGTGTTCTACTGCCCACATAAACAGCCTTCCAGATCAGACGTTCACACAGTGCTGGATGTGTTAATGAATGCTTTTAAAGCCATGTGAGCTTCTGTGTGTTCGGAGGTCAGACTGTCCTTAACCCACCCACCCCCCACCCCCCACCCCCCCCCCAAACACCCCCACCCCCCAGCAGACCAGTTCCACAAAGCTCTACAAAGCCCTGAGGTTCAGGGAGGAGAAGAAAGAAAGCATCAGCAGTGAGTCATTTTGAGTCTCTCTGCGCTAACGAGGAAGAAGCTAACGTTTGACAGATGTAATTGTCACAGTTTTGGTGGCGCGGGCTGTCAGGTCCCCGCTGGGCCATAATTACAGAGCGCGGGAGGAGAGACCCACACACTTTCTTCAGTTTTCCTTTTGTCAGGGTCGCAGGAGACGGCGAGAACTGAAGAAAGAGTGACTTTCACAAACTCTCTCGCTTCTCCGGTTCCGCCGGACCAACGGCGGCTGAATGCAAGTAAACAGCCCTCGATTAGCACTGCGGAAAGAACCCCACGCTAACCGCTGGCTACCGGCTGGCCTGCATAGTTAAGGCAGATTGGGTCAGACTGCACCTTTTAAGGACTCATATCCTACATTGCCTTCATCTCTTAGCATTTAACAGGCAGGTTCTGTTACTGTGTCTTTAGGTGATCAAGTATGCAAATGAGCTGTGTTCTGATTGGCCGCCCTGTGTTGTGCCTCATTCAGAAAGAAGAAGGAACCACTTGGCAGAACTTCAGCGTGAGTGGACGAGGCTAAACCACTGCAGGCTGAACGAAGTACAGAAGGCTGGGTGGTTGGGTGGTTGGTTAGGTGGCTGGTTGGTTGGCTGGTAGGTTGGGAGGCTGGTTGGTTAGTTAGGTGATTGGTTGGGTGGCTGGTTGATTGGTTAAGTGGCTGGTTGTTGAATGGGTTGGTTAGTTATGTGATTGGTTGGGTGGTTGGTTGGGAGGTTGGCTGGGTAGGTGGTTGGTTGTTAGGTGACTGGTAATGT
>NC_132886.1:3644916-3671452 GCF_030463535.1 Salminus brasiliensis
AGAACAGAGAGAGAGAGAGAGAGAGAGAGAGAGAGAGAGAGAATGGTGTGAAAGCTGATTGATGTTGTGTGTGTGTGTGTGTGTGTGTGTGTGTGTGTGTGAGGTGTCCATGTGTGTAAGAGAAGAGATTACAGACTCCTAACTCGATGTTGCGAGCCCACAGGGCTCTAAAGTGAAACCAAGCTTTAGTAACACACACACACACACACACACGCACACACACACACTCACTCACACACACACACACAGACTCACTCAGACACCAAACAACACTAAACACACTCAATCTCTCCATCAATGGCTTTACGCCTCACTGTAAAACCCATCATTTCCAACAGTAACCAATCAAACGTCTAGTCAACACAGACCGCTCCCTCGGTTGATGCAGTACGAACAGTCATAATGGGAGGGGCTAAACTGCTATACACTGAATGGGCGGGGCAACGTGCTATAGACGAATAGGAGGGGCTAGACTGCTGTAGAGTAAGTGTGCGGGTAAACCTACAGTAAACTAAATGGACATGACAAACTGCTGTAGGATAAATGGGAGTGGCTAAAGAGCTGTACACTGAATGGGAGTGGCTAAAGAGCTGTACACTGAATGGGAGTGGCTAAACTGCTGTACACTAAATAGGACTGTCTAAACTGCTATAAACTGAATGGAAGTGGCTAAAGCGCTGTACACTGAATGGGTGTGGCTAAAGCTCTGTACACTGAATGGGAGTGGCTAAAATGCTGTAGGCTGAATGGGAGTGGTTAAAGAGCTGTACATTAAATGGGAGTGGCAAAACAGGTGTAGGCTAAATGGGAGTGGCTAAAGAACTGTACACTAATTAGGAGTGTCTAAACTGCTGTAGGCTGAATGGGAGTGGCTTAAAAAACAATACATTTCATGGGAGTAGCTAAACTGCTATGGACTGAACGGGCGGGGCTAAACTGCCATACATGAAATGGGAGTGGCTAAAGAACTGAACAGTAAATGGGTGGGGCTAAACTGCTATAGACTGAATGGGCGGGGCTACACTGCTGTAGACTAAATAGGCTAGGCTAAACTGCTGTACATCAAATGGGTGGGGCTAAATTGCTTCAGACTGAATGGGTGGAGCCAAACTGGCATACATGATATGGGAGTGGTTAAAGAACTGAACAGTAAATGGGTGGGGCTAAACTGCTTTAGACTGAATGGGCGGGGCTGGAGACTAAAGAGGCAGATGGGCCTATTAAGAAATTGCTTTGATTTTTGTGACATCACACAAACAAGTTTCTATAATTTGCATAGCGAGGTGACCTCACCCGTCCGATCACAGCGATGCCTCTGCACCACTCTGTGCTCCCTGTCCGCTGTCTGTGACACAAAGGCCCGACCATATCTTACAGGGTTATGTTCCATGTGACAGCGAGCTTAATAGAGGCCATTACGCTCTGTGTAGCATTCATTATTTAGCAGAGGAGAAATGACTTTGATTAACACGCCTTAGAGGAGCTTTAATGAGATTAACTCAATAAGAAGAAGAAGCACCTCAGCTCGGCTCAGACTGAAGCCTCAACTCTGCACGTCTGGACGAAGTGTGTATGAGGTGTGGTCAAATGTACGAGTGTGTATAATAAACACCAGCACAGCAGCGGTTCGTCACATGTATCCCTAATTTTATCATTTTCCTATTTTAATAAAAAATTGTATCGTGCCATCTAGAACTTGGAATTGGAATTGAGAGTATTTGCACTTTTACTGTACTCAGACCTGCAAATAATAATAAAAAAAATCTAATTTTAATAATTCAAAGTTTTGGACTTTAGTCTTGTTCAGGAATTGAGAGTATTTGTACTTTTACTGTACTCAAGACTTTTCTTGGAATTGACAGTGATTGAAATTGGACTTGTCTTGAACTCTACAGTATGTATACTGTACTCAGTCTTGTCTTGGAAATAGTTATATTTGTAATCGGACCGGTTTTGAACTTTTGAGGATTTATACTTTGACTGGACTCAGATTTGTCTTGGACTTGACAGCATTTGTACTTGGACTCAGAATCCATTTCATTTGTGCTGTGACTGTCGGATTGGTTTTAAACTTGGCAGCATCTGTACTTGGACTTGTCTTATTCTTGATAGGATTTGTACTTGGACTGTACTTGGACTTGTCTTATTCATGATAGTATTTGTACCTGGACTGTAATTGGACTTGTCCTATTCTTGATAATATTTGTACCTGGACTGTACTTGGACTTGTCTTACTCTTGATAATATTTGTACCTGGACTGTAATTGGACTTGTCTTATTCATGATAGTATTTGTACTTGGACTGTACTTGGACTGATCCTATTCATGATAGGATTTGTACCTGGACTGTACTTGGATTTGTCTTATTTTTGATAGGATTTGTACTTGGACTGTACTTGGACTTGTCTTACTCTTGATAATATTTGTACCTGGACTGTACTTGGACTTGTCCTATTCTTGATAATATTTGTACCTGGACTGTACTTGGACTTGTCCTATTCTTGATAATATTTGTACCTGGACTGTACTTGGATTTGTCTTATTTTTGATAGGATTTGTACCTGGACTGTACTTGGACTTGTCTTACTCTTGATAATATTTGTACCTGGACTGTACTTGGACTTGTCCTATTCTTGATAATATTTGTACCTGGACTGTACTTGGACTTGTCCTATTCTTGATAATATTTGTACCTGGACTGTACTTGGATTTGTCTGATTCTTGATAATATTTGTACCTGGACTGTACTTGGATTTGTCTGATTCTTGATAGGATTTGTACTTGGACTTGTCTTATTCTTCATAAGATAAGATAAGATAAGATAAGATAGTCCTTTATTAGTCCCACAGTGGGGAAATTCCCAGTGTAACAGCAGAAAGGGATAGCAGGACACTCAGTTACAAAAATTGGATAAATAATTTACACTATATACACAATATAAATAAGAATTAAAAGAGCAATAACAATACTATTTACAGCAAAAGACTCTTAACTGCACATGGTATTTGTACTTAGACTTACTAACTCTACAGTATTTGATTTGTTATCAGATTTTGTCATTTAGGCTGTATGAAGCTACACTCAACATTCCAGTAAATTAACCAGTGCCGGGGTTTGACACAACACACTGGGCCACTTAATGGGACAAGAAATGGACAAACAGAATTTTTTATGAGTGTAATTTTCTGCTTTTTGGCTCAGCTGACCTTTGGTAGATGGCGCCACACATTAGCACTGGGTCTGTGCTGTTCTCACCTGCACTTTATTTAAACAACTCTGAGAGCCACACTCTACCTTCTCGTCCCAAACACTCTCTGTCACACACTGACAGAAAAATACTGCTAATTTCTTCATCAGGTGAAGCTGCCGACAGCTAAAGTGCTTCCAGAGACTCAGAGGGGAATCAAATTCTAATGGTGTGAAAATAGTTCTGAACGTGGGGTTCTGAAGTTCCTTTACGCTAGATAACTTCAACAATTCAGAACTTTTGTTCAATTAATGAACCATTACAATGCATATTAATGATGGTTCCCAGTTTAAATGTTAGGTATTGGTCCTTCTTTAAAGAGGGTGTGTTGTTTATAGGCTTATCTGTTGGGTTTAAAAGGTACATGGGGCCCTTTTTTAAGCCCAGTCTAGATTTTATATCATAATAGTTCATATAAATCCTGCTTAATTACATTATAAATCAATCATTTATTTCATTAGATTATATCTTATATATATCTAACACACACAGCAGTAGCATGAACACACACTAAAGCTGGCATGATACCGCTTGTCCTTTTACCAATGCAGATCTGACCCTTCCTCCAGCCTCTTATACTTATATAGACCCCCCCAAAAAATCTTTACCTATCATTATTACCAACCCTTAGCCATCCATATTCATCACTAGTCATTTTCCCCAACCTTTCATAGCCATCCTTACCCATTACCAGTCCTTATCCATCAATATCAATCCCTATCTATCTCAACCCATACTTAGCCAACCATGCCTATCCTTACCCATCATTAGACATATATACCCACCATTACCCATTACTGCCATGTTTGTCATCCTTATCCATCATTAGCCTTCCATCCCATTTTACAAATTTTTAGCCACCATGTCATCCTTATCGATAGGCATCAATTACCAATTTCTACCCATTATTACCAGTCCTTATCCATCCTTACCCATTATTACAAGTCCTTATCCATCCTTACCCATTATTACAAGTCCTTATTCATCCTTACCCATTACTGCCAGGATTTACCCATTCTTGCGCATTATTACCAGTCCTTATCATGTTTATCCATCCTTATCCAACCCTAATGATTATTACCAGTATTTACCCATCCTTGCGCATTATTACCAGTCAATACTGGTCCTTAACATTTCTTTATTCATCCTAATCCAGCCCTACCGATTATTACCCATCCTTATCTATTCTAACCCAACCTTATGCATCTCTACCTATCCTAACCCATTATTGCCAGTATTTACCTTATCAATCCTTGCACATTTTTACCTTCCTCGTCCTTATCATCCTGATCCATCACTTATCCAACCCTACCAATTATTACCAATCCTTCTCCATCCTTATCTAGCCCTACCAATCCTTACCCATCAGAAGCCCTCCTTACCCATCCTTAGCCACTCTTATGCATCCTTAACATATTACCAATCCTCATCCATCTCCATGTCTAACACATACCCTAGCACACTGGCATAGCTGCAGACTACAGTTACTACACCATACGATATTACTCCCTATCAAACCAAACAGACCAAGGAAAACAGTCCAATACTACCTCAGCTATGATGTGTGTGTGTGTGTGAGTGTGTGTACATAATGTGTCAATAACAGTAGCCCTCTCTGTTTGCTGTCTGTCAAGAAGCCTCTATTAACAGAGATGATTCGCAGCGGTTCAGATACGCTGGCACTGAGCCAGCCATTCTTCTCTTTTCACTCTCTGACAGACGACACTCGCTCTTCTCTGTTCCCTTATTCCTTCAAACCAAACACACACACCCACACACACACACACACACACACACAGCACCAGTTCACTGCTGACTGATCCAATCACTCAGCACACAATACCATCACATCCTAACACACACACACACACACACACAAACTGCTTCCTGACCTACAGTGTTTACATTTCTGAAGCCTGGTGCTTTCATTAGGCTATTAATCTGAGCAGAAAGGAAAGCTGCAACAGTTGTTTTCACGCTCAGAACGGGGATATACTGATATGACAGTTGTGGGCCAGTGTCACATATCTGCAGATACGTAAACATTAACACTCAAAGCAAAAAGACTAGTACTGATGGTGGAACCCATTTGGTAAGCAATAGAGAACTCCTTCTATATACAGACACTATATACAAGGCTGTAAAGAACCCTGTCCAGGCCGTGGAGCTGTCCAGGGTGAGCTCAGTGCTGCAGGGGCAGACTGTGCAGCTGTCCAGGGTGAGCTCAGTGCTGTAGGGGCAGACTGTGGAGCTGTCCGTGGTTCTGAAACCTCTATTACTGTTGTTGGAGGCGATTATCTTTAGAAATGCTTCCATAAAAAAGAAGAAATGCCTCCACAACTGCTCATTCTCAGCTCCTACTGGAGCTGCGTCGATGCGTCATTGTGTTGTTATTATTATTATTATAGGTTATGATGATTTCGCCAATATTATATTTAGTACAGTCTTATCAACCACTTGGGAAACATTAAGAATTACCTGAAATTTAATAACAACTGCATAGCAACACCCTAGCAACCACACGGAATACCATGGCAACCGTATCGCAACAGCCTTATAGCCATCTTGAATACCATAGCAACCAGATAGCCCCAGTTTCCACATAACAACAGCCTAGCAACTGCCTGGACCTCTTCTGAATTTACTAGGACTGGCAATGTGGTGGTTCAGTTGTAAATGATTTAACGGACAGTGGAACAGTAGTCAGTGAGAGTGTCTACCTGTAATTAACTCTGTATAGCATTAGAATAAACCCAAATAAACATAAAGCCAGTGGTCAGTGAGAGTGTCTACCTGTAATTAACTCTGTATAGCATTAGAATAAACCCAAATAAACATAAAGCCAGTGGTCAGTGAGAGTGTCTACCTGTAATTAACTCTGTATAGCATTAGAATAAACCCAAATAAACATAAAGTCAGTGGTCAGTGAGAGTGTCTACCTGTAATTAACTCTGTATAGCATTAGAATAAACCCAAATAAACATAAAGCCAGTGGTCAGTGAGAGTGTCTACCTGTAATTAACTCTATATAACATTAGAATAAACCCAAATAAGCATAAAGTCAGTGGTCAGTGAGAGTGTCTACCTGTAATTAACTCTATATAACATTAGAATAAACCCCAAAAAACATAAAGTCAGTGGTCAGTGAGAGTGTCTACCTGTAATTAACTCTATATAACACTAGAATAAACCCAAATAAACATAAAGTCAGTGGTCAGTGAGAGTGTCTACCTGTAATTAACTCTATATAACATTAGAATAAACCCCAAAAAACATAAAGTCAGTGGTCAGTGAGAGTGTCTACCTGTAATTAACTCTATATAACACTAGAATAAACCCAAATAAACATAAAGTCAGTGGTCAGTGAGAGTGTCTACCTGTAATTAACTCTATATAACATTAGAATAAACCCAAATAAACATAAAGTTAGTGGTCAGTGAGAGGGTCTACCTGTAAAACTCTATATAACTTTAGAATAAACCCAAATAAACATAAAGTCAGTGGTCAGTGAGAGTGTCTACCTGTAATTAACTCTATATGACATTAGAATAAACCCAAATAAACATAAAGTCAGTGGTCAGTGAGAGTGTCTACCTGTAATTAACTCTATATAACATTAGAATAAACCCAAAAAAAACATAAAGTCAGTGGTCAGTGAGAGTGTCTACCTGTAATTAACTCTATATGACATTAGAATAAACCCAAATAAACATAAAGTCAGTGGTCAGTGAGAGTGTCTACCTGTAATTAACTCTATATGACATTAGAATAAACCCAAATAAACATAAAGTCAGTGGTCAGTGAGAGTGTCTACCTGTAATTAACTCTATATAACATTAGAATAAACCCAAATAAACATAAAGTCAGTGGTCAGTGAGAGTGTCTACCTGTAATTAACTCTATATAACATTAGAATAAACCCAAATAAACATAAAGTCAGTGGTCAGTGAGAGTGTCTACCTGTAATTAACTCTATATAACATTAGAATAAACCCAAATAAACATAAAGTCAGTGGTCAGTGAGAGTGTCTACCTGTAATTAACTCTATATAACATTAGAATAAACCCACATAAACATAAAGTCAGTGGTCAGTGAGAGTGTCTACCTGTAATTAACTATATAACATTAGAATAAACCCAAATAAACATAAAGTCAGTGGTCAGTGAGAGTGTCTACCTGTAATTAACTCTATATAACACTAGAATAAACCCAAATAAACATAAAGTCAGTGGTCAGTGAGAGTGCTTTGCTGTAAATCTCTTAGATTGATGTATCACAATGATATCGATGTATTTCTACACTGAAGGCGATGATCCCGGTGTGTTCTCTGTTCTCTGCCCCTTCTGCACTACCGCGAACGAGGCGTCTCGAAAGCGCAGCTATTTCACAGTCAGACGCACCGTGAAGGAGCCCTACCAGCTCTGGGCTTTCAAAGCTGTGTTTGATGCAGCGTGATGCGCTGCGGCGTGGCGGCACAGGCCGCTGTGTACAGCTGAAGCGGGACACACAGACGTCTGTGATCGCATGATGAGGGAAATGGAAAAGCCGAGAGAGAAAACGGAGAGAAAAGGATGCTTTTGAGGTGTAAACATGCCTTATCCCGCTGCACGTCTGCAGCACAACACCGCAATCACGCCAACACAACGACAACGCGAGGGGGAAAAACACAGGGGAGAAAAGAGGCAGAGAAGTGAACGAGCGTAGCTGTCAATCAGAGCCCATTGAAATGCAGCGCAGCTTCACTCCAGATGAGCTCAGGACAAAACCTGAGAGCTCGCTCTCTCTGTTTAGGCTCCGAGTGAGGGGGGGGGGGGGGGGGGGGGATCACGCTGTCTGGCAGTTCGCATTAATTTCCTTTACATCCAATTAAATTTAACAAACACACAAGACAAGTCACAATCAGCACAATGTAAAAATACACGACATTGACAAAAGTATTGGGACACCTGCTCATTCATCGTTTCTTCAGAAATCAAGGCTATTAAAAAGTGTATATTGTATCAGGTAACTGTCTCTACTGTCCAGAGAAGAAGTTAGGCTTTTTCCTAGATTTTGGGTCAGAATTGCTGTGAGAATTTGATTGCATTCAGTGACAAGAGCGTCAGTGAGGTCAGGATGTTGGATGATCACCATCCCCACCTCACCCCCGAGACAGAGCGAGAGAGAGAGACAGAGACCCTAACCCACCCAGTCCTATAAGTTACACCTTTTCCCCACCCACTCATATGACCCCCCCACCTTCCATCAAGCCCCACCCACCTCTATAAAGTTACACCTTTACCCCAGCCACACCCATCAAACCCCACGACCTCTATAGAGTTATACCTTTACCCCACCCACTCCTATGAAATCCCACACTCCATCAAACCCCACCCACTTCTATTAAGTTACACCTTTACCCCAGCCACACCCATCAAACCCCACCCCTATAAAATTACACCTTTACCCCACCCACTCCTATGAACCCCCTCCACTTCTATGAAGTCCCACCCACCCCTATAAAGTTACACCTTTACCCCACCCACTCCTATGAACCCCCTCCACTTCTATCAAGCCCCACCCACGTCTACCCCAGCCACACCCATCAAACTTCACATATCCCTATTCAGTTACAGCTTTTACCCTTCGCACTTCCATCAAACTCCACCCACCCCCATAAACCCCATCCCATGAAGCCACATATTTACCCCACCCACCCCTCTCAAACTCCATCCAACCATCAATCCCCACACCTAGAAAGTTAGATATTTACCCCACTCACTCATTTACTCCATTAAACCTACACCTTTTACCCCAACCACTCCCATCCAACCCCATGCACCACGATGCAAACTCCACCCCTAAAGCAAGTCATTCCAATAAAGCCACATTAATAATAATAATAATAATAATAATAATAATAATAATATGCTTCATGTTGTGAGGTTGGGATTTGATTTCCATTATTCTGTAAAATTTGTAGAACTTAGCAACAGTTGCTATGAAATTAGTTTGTGGGCGGAGTCTGGATGCATGGATTAAGAACGAGATTGTAATTTCTGAAAACGCTCCCTCATAGCTTCTTTGCTCAGTAGAGAGTGTGTCATTTGGACAGACACATTATTTAAACAACACACACACACACACACACACACACACAGAGCATTAAGAGCTCCTGAACCAGCCTGGGGCTTCCCAAACACAGCCATTCATTACACTGTGTGTGTGTGTGTGTGTGTGTGTGTGCGTGTGTGTGCGTGTGTGCATGATGGATACTCTTTTGCTAATGAACGCAGCACTAGCAGGCATCTATCACTCACACACACACACACACACACATATACACACAATGCTGCTCACAGATGAATGAAACAAAAGTTGCACATAAAATTAAAGTGATACCCCTCTAGCCCACGCCTGGCCTGCCATTAGGCAGCATGGTGCCGATAGGTTCATGATGCTGATCTGCTCCAGAGAGTCCTATTCTTTTGGCAATATGTCTCTACATGGTGTCAGCAATGAGTGCAACTTAGTAGCTGAATGTTTGTGTCCACAAATATTTGGACATATACTTTATCATTCCCGAGGCTCCCCTGCAGAAACATGTATCTCCAGAACAGCAGCTTTACAGGAAATTAGAAATGTTGCTTGTAAAGACCAGCTGCCATATTAACAATATGTCAAAATAGGAAAAATGATATTACTCCCCATGTCCAATGCTCCTCCCAGGTCTTTGGAAACCTTCTAAGACTACTGATAAGACTGCATAGAACATTGGAGGACTTTAGTAGCCCAGTATCTTCAATATTACCGGGCTGATGCTGTGCAGCCCCAGCCTACACTGGTATCATGTGTCCGGCCCATGTTCATGTTCATCATCTGTGTGTGTGTGTGTGTGTGTGTCAGGTGTGTGTATGTACCAGTATCATGTGTCCAGTGGAGATGTCCATGTTACTGTGTGGTTCTTCGCTCCAGGACGACGTGCTGCTGCGGGCTGACGGGCTTTGGGTCGGTCCGTCACTGAACTGAGACGACACGCTGTTGATGCGGGATGTGTGAGTGTGTGTAGGGTGAAACACTTCTGACCCACGTTCGGACGTCTGGACGGCCATGCGCTGCCTGCACAGATCCTGCAGAGGAAGAGGAGGGAGGAAGAACGAGTCAATAAACCAATCAAATCAGCAGATCCATGATCAACTGCAATCAATGACCAACACTGGATCCACACTGGACCTACTACTCTTTCTTCTCTACTTTTCCAGGAAGTAGATACTGGAATATTGCTGTGAGGAGGATTTGACCGCATTCAGCCACAAGAGCATGAGTGAGGTCAAGTACTGATATTGATTAGTTCTGCCAATTCGGGGCATCCCAAAGGTATTGGCTGGAGCTGCCGCACTCAAGAGAACCCTACAGCCCAGTGTTTGGGTTTTCTACCCCTCAGTGAATATATAACCAACTAATCGGTGAATATATAACCAACTAATTATTAAAAATATAACCAATTATTCAGTGAATATATAACCAACTAATCAGTGAATATATAACCAACTAATCAGTCAATATATAACCAACTATTCAGTGAATATATTACCAACTAATCAGTGAATATATAACCAACAAATCAGTGAATATATAACTAACAAATCAGTGAATATATAACCAACTAATCAGTGAATATATAACCAACTATTCAGTGAATATATTACCAACTAATCAGTGAATATATAACCAACAAATCAGTGAATATATAACCAACAAATCAGTGAATATATAACCAACTAATTATTAAAAATATAACCAACAAATTAGTGCATATATAACCAACTAATTATTGTATATAGAACCAACTAATCAGTGAATATATAACCAACTAATCAGTAAATATATAACCAACTATTCAGTGAATATATAACCAACTAATTATTAAAAATATAACCAACAAATTAGTGCATATATAACCAACTAATTATTGGATATATAACCAACTAATCAGTGAATATATAACCAACAAATCAGTGAATCTATAACCAATGAATTAATGGATATATAAGCAACTAATCTGTTGATTAGTAGGCTATATATACACTGATTAATTGGTAAATAATTAATGGCTTTGGCTTTGGTAAATAATTAATGGCTATATAACCAACTATTCAGTGGATACATAACAAACCAACCAATCAATTAACATAAAACCAACTAATCAGTGAATATATAACCAACTAACTAATGGATACACACTGGAGTGGATACATTACATTACCAATGCATTAGTTGGCTATATATACACTGATTAATTGGTTATATATCTACTGATTAGTTGGTTGTATATTCAATAATTAGTTGGTTATATAAGTGAATATATAACCAACTAACTAATGGATATATGACCAACTAATTAGTGAATATATAAACCAATGCATCCATCGATATACAACTAGTCAGTGGATATATACTTGACTAATCAGTGGATATATGACCAACTAATCAGTGGATATATAACCAACTAATCAGTGAGTATATATCTGTGGATGTACAACAAAATAATTGGTGGATATATATCCAACTAATCAATAAATATGTATAACCAATGCATCCATGGATATACAGCCAACTAATCAGTGGATATATATGTGACTAATCAGTGGATATATAACCAAAAAATCTTTGAATTTGTAACCAATCAATCAATATTTGCCTATGTAAAAAACTAATATCACAGCTTTAACTTGCTCACACTGTGAAATGCTCTCATTTTTAATACAGTTTTTAGATTTTCTGTGGTTTTTCAGTTTTGCCCGAGTTTACAGACACACCAGCAGCCGTGGTGATGAATGTTCTGCTCAGCGGTTTGACTGTGTGTTATTTATTGCAGCAGACTGCACTGAAACTCTAATGTTCAGTAATGGTGTAGAAAAAGGTTCTCCTTTCTCCTCGAGCCGACCAGCAAACTCATGCATCAGACGTTTTAAATAAAACATCATTCATTTATCCTGAGATTTTTTCAAGCCTGGGAAAATATTTAGAGGAAACATCAGCTCATTAAAGAAAACGCCGCTGGTCTGCAGTACGTGATCAATGACTCGAACAGCTGTATCTGCAGCAGGAGACGCCTGCAGAAGCCTATTGATCTGTGAGCTACACGCCGTTACATCATCATCTAATTACTGTGGCCGAAGCCTATTATTTAAGTCATAAGCTGTTGCCATGTGTTGGTATTGACAATTTATTGGTCACAAGAACCTAATCAGTGTATTTCACTGCTGTCCAATTAAAACCACATATCTCTACTTTTCTCTAAGGTTTGAACCCTATAGCTGCTACTGTACACTGTGTGAATAGGTATGGATGAATGGACCAGTAGAAATGCCCTAAAGTACTTGGAATAAACTCTTATTACACATTGACTTCCATTCAGAGTTAAGGGCATTTTTGCCTTTTTCTGTGAAGTCATCATTTTGGAGATACATGTTTTTCACTGGACAGCGATGATATATAACCAGCTAATTAGGAGAAAAACAATGTATATATATATATATATATATATATATATATATATATATATATATATATGGAGGAAAAAAAAAAAAATATATATATATATATAAAACCTACCTATATATATATATATATATATATATATATATATATATATATATATATATACGAACTACTCAGTAGATATATCAACAATAAATCAGTGTGTATATATAAACAACTAATCAGTGGAAACATAACCAGTCATTAGTGTATATATATATTAATAACAAATCAGAGTATATATAAGCAATTAATCAATGTAAATATAACCAAGTCATTATTACTATATATAACAACTATATATACATATATTTTATGTAGATAGATAGACAGATATAGCCAACTAAACAGTGTATATATATATATAAACAATAAATAAATCACTGTACAAATAACCAACTAATCAGTGGATGTATAACCACTCAAATTGTAGATAAATAACCAATAACTAATGACAGTATATATATATATATATATATATATATATAAATTGTGAATAAAAAACTTTTGAAACTGATTTTTAAATTAAATCATCAAAAAAAACTGATCAATCAAAAGGATGTTTATGATGTCGGCGATCGAGTACACCACACACACACTACACAGAACAGCTCCCACATTTCTTGTCTTATAAGAAGTCTTGGCCTCTATCAACCAAACCATTTTCTCCTTCCTCAAAAATAGAGAGAGAGAGGGAGAGAGAGAGAGAGAGAGCGAGAGAGAGAGAGAGGGAGAGAGAGAGAGAGAGAGAGAGAGACCGTGCAGTGTTTCATTCTCGGGCGCCCTTGATCCTATCTCTCCGGGCCTGTCTGATCGAGCCGGCCGCTCTGAGGGGGAGCTTTCTCTCAGGCATCAGCGACTCTATAGGACTGGAGATTATTGGCTGAACGATTGTTCATTCGTGATTAAGACCGAAGCCTCGGAGGAGTGAACCCCCACGTCCTTCATCACGACTCTCATCATCACGACATTAAAGGAGAGGTCAGAAATGCTTGGAAACAGTAACCAGATGGCGTCATATGAGTGACATGGCTGCTAGCTCGACAGTCAGACAGCCATGGTAACACATCCGCTATTCCCTTTACCTCATAAACCCCAGGTCAGCTACCAGCCTCTGTGCGCTTCTATGGGGCAGCTTTGGGGCTGTGGTGAGGCAGTTCTGGGGGTGAACTGGGGCAATATTTGGGGCTCCAGTGGGCAGTTTTGGAGGTTGTGGTGGAGCAGTTGTTGGGACTGCTGTAAGGCTGTAGTGAGGCTTTTTGGGGGGTTGTGGTGGGATAGTTGTTAGGGTTTTAGTGGGGCAGTTTTGGGACTGCTTTGGGGCTGTGGTGAGGCAGTTCTGGCGGTGAACTGGGGCAATATTTGGGGCTCCAGTGGGTACTTTTCGGGGTTGTGGTGAAACAGTTGTTGGGACTTCTATTTGGGGGTGAAATGGAGCTGATTTTTGGGCATCTTGCGGGCTGTTTTGGGGGTCACGGTGGGGCGGTTGTTGGGGTTGTAGAGGAGGGGGTATTTCTGCAGGTGCTGTGAGTTTCTGGGCTTACAGGACGAGGCCGTTTTTATGGTTGATGTACGGCTGTTTTAGGGGGTCGCAGTGGGCAGTTATGGGCGTTGCGTTGAGGCAGATTTGGGGTTAGGGTGGGCAAGTTTTCAGGGATTAAGTGGAGTAGCTTTTTGGGGGTTGGCATTTCTATGGGAGCTGTGGGGCAGTTTTGGAGATGGTGGTAGGGAATATTCTGGGAATGGGGTTTGTAGTGGGGCTAGTTTGGGTTTCTGAGGCAGTAATGCTGTGTTTTGGGGGTGTATTGGGGCAGTTGTGAGGGTGGTATATGTTTTCCACTTGGATGGGCATTAACTTTATCTCTGTGGAAATAAATTACACTTCCAAATTAAGGAAATTCAGAGCATCTCATTTTCTGTGAGGTAGGAGGCTCTCGAGCGTGAGGGGGACGTGAATGCAGGCCACCCAAGAAAAGAGCCCCAGTTGTGGGCAGCATTTCAGACAGCCTGCCCTTACATTAACAACCATTTACTAATGGGAGGACAGCACGGCTTAGAGGAAGCCGGCAATCATGTTCATAAACTTGAAAAGCGCCATGGCCTGGCCATCAAAAGTTTGGGGACACCTAGCTTTTGAAAGATTATTGAAAATGAACCGTCTTAGAACCAAGACTACTCTATACTACGACCCAAACACATGGAAATATACCTGTAATATAAAGCATCTTCCTCCTGCAAAACAAAAAAGCCTGATGTTCCCACAACCATGGACAACTATGGACAAAAGTATTGGGACACGCAGTCATTTCTGCTCTTGTTAGAGTAATTGACTCTACTGACCAGGCAAGAAGGCACCATCCATCATTCCAGAGAACACGGCTCTTCCACTGCTCCACAGCTCCTCAATGCTGGGGGGGCTTTATATATACCCCTCTACTAGCCCACGCCTGCCATTATTAGGCAGCAAGATGCCCATTGGTTTATCAATGATGATCTGCTCCAGAGAGTCCTATTCTTTTGGTAATACTTCTTCTCTACAAGGACTAGACAAGCTATGTCAGCCAATGGGTGCAACGTAAAAAGCTAAATGAAGCTGAATGCGTTCATAAGAAGGGGTGTCCACAAACATTTGGACACGTAGCCTGGCATATGAACGGCAGCAGTCATCTAGTCTATATTACTGACTGCCTGGATTTCAGACAGCAGCCTTTAGCCTCTATCTTATCGGCCATAACGCCACTGAAGCACATGTTCCCGC
This sequence comes from Salminus brasiliensis, assembly GCF_030463535.1. Lineage (NCBI taxonomy): Eukaryota > Metazoa > Chordata > Actinopteri > Characiformes > Bryconidae > Salminus > Salminus brasiliensis. The sequence continues at coordinate 3,660,445 of NC_132886.1, forward strand.
TGTGATCTAAATCTGTGTCTCTGGCCTGTGTGGGAGTCCAGCTCACTCTCTCTCTCTCTCTCTCTCTCTCTCTCTCTCGCTCTCGCTCTCTCTCTCTCGCTCTCGCGCATTTCTTTTTTCCTTTATAGAAAACGAGGCCATTACAATCACGTCGGCTAGTGGCTATTTCTCATTACGATGGCCATAACATTTAAGCACCATGACAGGACCATAACAAAGCGGCCGCTGGTTAATGTGAGCTCCACAGCCTGTTTTTCTTTACTGTAACACAGATGAGATAGTGTGTGTGTGTGTGTGTGTGTGTGTGTGTGTGTGAGCGCTGTTCACTGAGAGAAACTAACATCAGCTCAGCGGGAGCAGAAAGAACAGCGAATACAAATAGACTATTAAAGCCACTGGAGTGGCGATGTGTCTTTGTGGGGTCCAAACCCGGCCAGTTTGATGGAAACATGACCGGTTTATGGCTGCGGGACATTAGGCTGCTCTACTCTGGGTAAAAAAAGGGAGCTCTACCCCCAGAAGTGAAGCCCGTACCATGCAAGAGACGTTTGGGTGTGAGGGGTAAGTAAGATGGAGAGGGTTGGGTTAGATGCGTGTGTGTGTGTGTGTGTATGTGTGTGTGTGTGTGTGTGTGTGTGAGATAAGCTACTGGTCTGAACTGTATTGCTGGACGTTTAGCAGAAAACACGCCCACAGTCGCCGAGGGGTGTGCAGTGGGTAGCGTGTAGGGTGTGGTGGGGCAGTTTTTGGGTGTGTAGTGGGGCAGTTTTGAGGGGTACAATGGGAAGGTTTTGAGTGTGCAGTGGGGCAGTTTTGGGGGTACAATGGGGAGGTTTTTGAATATGCAATGGGGCTGTTTTTGGGTGTGCAGTGGAGCAGTTTCGAGGGGGGTACAATGGGAAGGTTTTGGGTGTGCAGTGGGGCAGTTTTGGGGAGTAGAATGGGGAGATCTTGGGTGTGCAATGGGGCTGTTTTTGGGTGTGCAGTGGGGCAGTTTTGGGGAGTAGAATGGGGAGGGTTTGGGTGTGCAGTGGGGCAGTTTTGGGGGGTAGAATGGGGAGGTCTTGGGTGTGCAGTGGGGCAGTTTTGGGGGGTAGAATGGGGAGGTCTTGGGTGTGCAGTGGGGCAGTTTTGGGGGGTAGAATGGGGAGGTCTTGGGTGTACAATAGGGCCGTTTCTGAGCATTCAATGAGGCAGTTTTGATTCACGCAGTGGGCAGCTTTTGGGGTGTGTTGGGGCACTTTGGGATGTGCACTGGGGCAGATTTTGGGGGTGTGGGAATAGAAGTGAGGGCTGCAGTGAGACAGTTTTTGGGGGAGAAGGAGCCCTTTTTAAGTGTGCAGTGAGGGTTATTAAGGTGTAGTGGGGCAGTTTTTTTGTCTGCAGTGGGGCAGTTTTTGAGGTTTTGGGGTTGTTCTGGGGTATAATGTAGGGCAGTTTTTGGGTGTGTAATGAGGCAGTTTCGGGGGTTGTGGTGAGGGCAGTTTTTTGAGGTTCAATGGGCAGATTTTAGGGGTGTGTGTGTGTGTGTGTGTGTGTGTTCAATCTGCTCGGATTTCGCTCTTCGGCTCAAAGGAAAGCCCTCATAACCACACCTCCCCCAGCTCCCTCTCTCTCTTTCCTTCTCTGCTCAAAAGCCCCTCTCCGCCTCATTCCCCGGTGAAGCCCACCCAGCCCTGACCGCAGCGACGTCCGACTCCTGTACACTTCCACACGCCAAACACCCCGATGCCACTCGCAAATTAAAATCGATACGGCGTAATTAAAGCAGCGAGATGAAAACATAACAAAGGAGCGAAGAAGCCTAATAGCGCCGGCGGATCCGGGGGGCCACTCCTGACCCCTCTGATTGGGCCGATATTCAGGGAAGGGACTTTTCAGCACAGTGTGAGGGGGACTATTAAATATTGAAGCCGAAAGAGGGAGGGGCGGGTGTCCGTCTAGCCGAGCGAGCGCAGCTGAGCCCAACACAAAATCAATACAGCTCCAGCTCGAGCCCTCCCTCCAGGAGGCCGCCGAGAAAGGTCACACAACAAGCTCATTTCCCTGGTAAAAGGGCCCGGCTTCAATTAGGATTCATATTATAGCCGCTGTCGCGCGAGGACATCTGCGCTCGCGCCAAAACGCACGTAATTAAGGGGAAGAGGAGCTCTAAGCGAATTACGGCACCTTGTCGCTGCCGTGTTGTCGCCCGTCCCAAGCAACAAACATCCACCACCAGTCCGCGATCACATGATCGGAGATGGCCGTATGAGAAAATAGCTGATGAGAAAAGGGAACGCGAGGACAGAAGAAGACGCCGAGGTCCATGTTTACATCTCTCATATAACCTCCAGCTACGCTCTGTCAAGTGTCCAAATACATTTGAAAGGCTCTGTCTTGCTGCTGTTACCTGTAAGCTACCAAGTTTGGTATGGATTGCTGTCCGGGGTGACCGTCCTCTTTTTCTTGGACGTGTCCTCTTTTTCTTGGACATGTCCTCTTTTTTGGACATGTCCTCTTTTGGACATGTTCTCTTTTTCTCGGACATGTCCTCTTTTTCTTGGACATGTCCTCTTTTTTTTGGACTATCCTCTTTTTTTGGACGTGTCCTCTTTTTCTGGATGTGTCCTCTGTTTCTTGGACATGTCCTCTTTTTGAGATGTGAAACACGTGTCTGGCTGTTGTGTTAAATGTCAGGATTTCTCTTTGATTTCAGATCAAACATTTATACAGACTTCGTAAGCCCCGCCCACTCACCACCACACCCTGGTCTGCTTCTCACAACAGACAAAAATGTGTATATATATATATATTGTTATTGTTGTTTTTAGCATGAAACTAAAAAAAACATGTCGTGTAACAGGGTGGTAAAATTTTAAAACTAGGCTTTTTTATATTAAGGTTATTTTAAGAGACATAAATAAAAAAGTCTGTATCCTTAATGTTCATTATCATCGCTCAAGCCCCGCCCCCCACCGGCCACAACATCCCAACCACAACAGGATGCCAGGTTAGCTATATTATATTATAGCATCAGGTATACACTATATGTCCAAATGTTTGTGGACACCTCTTCTAATGAATGCATTCAGCTACTTTCAGTGGCACCCACTGCTGACACATTAGTCCCTGTAGAGAAGTACTACCAATAGGAGCCCCCCCCAGCAATCAATCAATCAAATCCTCACAGCAATGCACCTCCAAAATTTGGCAGAAAGCCTTCTTCCCTGCACAGTAGAGACAGTTACTCCAACAAAAGCAGGATCAACTTATTTGACTTACTGATGTTGGGTTGAACATTGTTAGTTAGCATATTAGCATGTTAGCTATGCGGCTGTGGGAAACTTCCCAAATAGGATTTACCGATCACCCTCACTGATAACCCCCATCAGCTTCACTCGTTCTCATGCAGGCTCGTCCACCGAGAGAGGACGCTGCTCCCTGATAGGCTGAGGCTCTCACCTGATAGGCCGCGGTGGCGTCGTGGCTGGTGTCCGTGCCCAGGCTGGCCAGCCTCTCCTTCAGCTTGTAGTGGGAGCGATGGCGCATGCAGAAGAGCGTGCCTGACAGGCCCAGCACCATGGCGATAAACGCCACGGAAACCATCGACAGCACCAGGAAGTTACTCGGCTCCACATGGCTGTGCTTGATGATGGGAATCTGATTCAGCTTGGTCTTCTGGAGAGAGAGAGAGAGAGAGAGAGAGAGAGAGAGAGAGAGAGAGAGAGAGAGGGAGGGAGAGAGAGAGAGAGAGAGAGAGAGAGAGAGAGAGAGAGAGAGGGAGGGAGAGAGAGAGAGGGAGAGAGAGATGCACATATTTAGCATGAATCTGTCTGCAGGCCGAGTAAAATAGAGCAAGTAAACTACAGAAAGTGGTGGAGGTTCTCCATCACTGTGTTCATCATTAGAACATCTCCAAAGTTCTCCTCTCTCATGGAGTCTAGTATTATTTAGAGTTCTCCTCAGATCAACACCTGGTTTGATGGTAAATCAGGGCTTAATGATGGTCAGGTGAGCTGCTGCTGCTGCTGTTGATGGAGTTGAACACATCCTGCATGCTGTGCTGGCTGGACTGGGGGGCGTCCAGGAGAACCCTGGAGAAACCGAGCTCTGTTCTTCAGACTAGCTCACCGACAAGATCTCACTACTTTCTTTCTTCAGAATGAGAAGCTCTTGTTTCTCCTTTTTACTGGATTCATGTTCAGCTGCTTTATCTGTTCTGATCAGATCTGGAGCTTCTGCAGTAAAAATGATTTTAAGTAATGTGATTAGGTGCCTAAATCCTCGGACTGTGTATTTACAGACAGCAATTATTCCGAATTACAAAAGAGCATCAAGGTATACATTAATATTTTGTTGATTTTACAAAAAAAAAGAGAATAAAAAATACATGTTAAGATTTTAATTTTTTGCAGACAAATGAGTGTAAAAATATTACAAGAAATGTATTTTGCACCAGTTTGGACTACTTTTATTGGTCGTGATTTTTCTATAAATTGAATTACAGTAACAAAATAATTGTATAAAAATAAAATAATAATTAATAATTAATACAAATAAATAAATAATTATATAACATAAGTATATATGCCAGCTGTTCTTTGCATATATATATATGTACTGTATACATATATGTACATATATGCATATATATGTTTTATTTTATTTTATTTTATTTTTTTAGATGAATTGACCAATTAAAATGCTCCATATTCATTTGAAAATACATTGACTTCCATTGAAAGTTAAGAAGGTTTTTTGCTATTTCTTGTAAAGCTGCTGTTTCGGAGATATAAGGTTTTTGCAGGACAGCTTTGATTTCCTATGCCAAAGATCAAAATACTCAAATTAAAAATTAAAGTCAGTTTTAGGTTGGCAGGGAGAGTGATTAACCTCATTAGCACCTCCTATAACTCCCTTTACCTGACGAATAAATCGAGATCTAGAGATTCCGCACCTGTGAGGATGAACAGGAGGGAGGTGTGAGGTGATGCTTCAACCATTGGATAACAAATATAACCTCTAATAGTTCTAATATCCATATCGTAGCTGTCACACAAAAACCTCATATCTCCAAAGTGCCAGCTTTACAGTAGAAGGTAAAAAAAAATTTACTTTCAATGGAAGTAAAATATAGTCACAAAATATATAATATAATATAATATATATATATATATATATATATATATATATATATATATATAATAACAATATATATATAAAATCTATCATTTACATACAATATTATTACATATTATATATTTTTTATGTTTTTGTTATTTGTCAATATATATATATATATATATATATATATATATCAAAGGTTTAATACCTGTATTTAAGGTACGGCAGTGTGTCTCTGCAGAGGATGGTCTTATTAATATTTAGAAAATCAACAATACATGACATTTTACCAGCCTTTTGCATTTGACTGTGTGTGTAAATATATATGTGTGTGTGTGTGTGTGTGTGTATCCATTACCCAAGTGATTTTGATTCTCAAATATATAATATAATAATATTGGGATTTATCTGATATGGATATTCAGATGAATTATGTGAAACTGTTCTAAAGGTTCTAAACTGTTCTAAAGGTTCCAGAAGAACCAAGTCATACAAGAGCCATTTCCGGTTCCCTACAGAACCACTGCACAGATAAGCTGTGTGTGTGTGTGTGTGAAGAACTCTTTTAATGCCACTATAGCAGCAAACCTTTCCATTCTGTAACATTATTATGATGTAACGTTCTTCACACTCACACAACTATGGAACCCATGGAAAGGTTCTTTTGGGGTTCTTTAGGGTTCTTTAGGGTTCTTTTATGAATAAAGAACCCTTTTCCGATAGAGACAGGTCTGTCCACAGACTCAGACTTGCTTAGGTCTGAGCTGGAGGTTCAGCGTGGATTTATTAAGTGTATTTAAACAGTCAAAGGTCTGCACACACACACACACATACACACACACACACACACACACACACACACACACACACACACACGCACAGGCACACACTCTGTTGGAGAGCGAGGGTCTTGGCAGGGTGAGGCATGCCACCACTGAGCAATTAGGACCAGTGCTCACTGAGCAAGCTTGTTGCTAATTAGCCCTGAGGCCCGAACTCGCCCAGGCCAGAGTGGAGGGGTGGGGTGGAGTGGGTACGGACTGAGGCGGGATGGACTTGGGGGGGCCAGGGGGTGACTAGTAGTTGGCTGGGTTCTCTGAGTTAATGAAAATGGGGTGGTGGGGGAGGGGGGTAGATTTTAAAGAGTCTAAAGCGGACTAGCACCCAAACGCGGCATAGAGGGGGTTGTCAGGCTTGTTAGCCCCGCAGGAGGCAGGAGAAAGCCAGGGTTAAGGCTTTTGGGGGGGACTGGGGGGACTCAGGGGGGATTGGGGGGGTTTGGTATTGTTTCCAAATGCCTCTGAGACTGAATAGACGGAGGCTTTCAGAGCAGACGGGCTTCTCTTTTTTTAAAGAAGTGCTTTTCCTAAAAAAAAAAAAGAAAGAGAGAGAGAGAGAGAAAGAGAGATTGCTTCTATTCTCAGTCCCTCCTATCAAACCCCAGCCAGCAGCCACTGAACACCTCCTCACACACACACTCACACACACACTCACACACACATTTATGCCCGGTTAGGATGGCAGGCTACACATAGGTACTAATATATACACATTATATATATACTGAGTATATATATATATATATATCTTAAATATCGTAAAATAAAAAATAAACTTCAATATTCTTCTGTATGTTTAAAACAAAATCTTTACTGAAATCGTATATATTAAATAAACATTTATTTATTTATTTATGCTTAATTCTGCATCTATAATGATATCAACGTACCATACCTATTTTAAATAATCACCTTAATACATTAATAAAATTACAAATATAATATAAATATAATACATATATATATATATATATTAATATATATATATATATATCATGTATCTAAAATACTTTAATAATATAATAACATACTAATAATATAATATAATATAATTTAATATAATAACAATATGTCCCATATATATGGCATATGTTCCATATGTATACTGCACCTAAATGGAGTAATAAAATGTTAAAATATGTTATTGTCACATATTATATTAGTACTAATATATACTGTATAATAATAATAATAATAATAATATACATTATGTCTGATATGTATTATAAATTAGAACCAATGTTTAATAAAAGATCATATATGTATTATGTAATAGCAAATTATTGCACATGTATTATAAACATATGCATATGTATCCATTTGTATTTTAGATTTATGTAAGTATCTATATGTATAATGAAATGCCCAGTGTATTTTAAATATATCTATGTAATAATGTGGCAGGTGTGTATTACATACGCAAGTACCTATAAGTAATAATGCCATACCCCTGTATGTATATAATAATAATAATAATAATAACAATATAATAATAATAATAATAATAATAATAACTACATTCAGCAAAATATGCCTCATATATTCCAAAACAGTCCCAAAAGCTTTAGGAACTGTACACAGTACCTACATGTAATGATATATAAATATAATATTGATATAGATGTAGGAATTATTAGACCTTGGTCTTCAGTAACCAATCAGCAGTGTGGTCCTGCGGGAGAACCCTTTTTTGTTGTTTTTCCCACACAATTACATTTCATCATTTGGTCCTGAAACTGTAAGAAAACACACACACACACACAAACACACACACACTCATCTCCACAGAGTACACAGCATTAGCATCTGCACTCTCCACGCTTTCTGCCTTCAGCCTCACAGTCGTGGCTGGAATTTTCGGGAGGAATTCGTCTGGGATTCTGAGCGATGACGTTTTTGCTTTGGGTGCAGATCTGAAGACATGTTGAGATGCTCGCTGCTAAGAGGAGAGTCAGATGCACAGAAACACACACACACACACTCACACACACACACACACCGCCATGCATGGCTGGAAACGTTGGCCGCTAATTACGAGAGCGGGGAGTTTTCCCGATTAGCCGCCGTGCGCTCGTGGAGAGGGGGATTGGGTGGGTGCTTCTTTTTTTCCCCCCTCGTCGCCATTGTTGTGAGGAGACGCACATCAAACACGGCGGAGGGAGTGTGTGGAAAAGACGAGCTTTAGAATAAACCCCTCGCCCCTTACTATCCCACCCCTCACCACCCTCTCACCCTCACCACCACCACCACCGACTGGTCCGTGGGCTTAGCGCTCTCAATCGAATTACATGAAAAGATTTCCAACATGAAAAGGAGGCCCTGTACAGAGAGCTGCGCTCGCTAAATAACGTCTGCAATTAATTATAACTAAATGGAATAAATGCATTAGTCTTTTGAGCGAGGACTAGAACGAGGCGGAGAAAATGGAAAACATGAAAATTGAAAAAGCGCCCGGCCTATACGACGCAGCCTGCGTGAGTGTGTGTTGAAGCCTGGACAGAATTAGAGAAAAGGCCTGCATTAATGACTCTCACTAATGTATACAGCGGGGTGCAGGCTTATAGATCGACTATACTGCCGTCCAATGAAAAACATGTAGGTCCTTTTTGGTCCGGTTTTAGTTTTCTTCAAGGTTGGAATCCTGTAGCTGCTTCTATACACTGTGTAAATCATTCTGGTGGATGGACCAATAGAAATGCTCTAAATTACTTGAAATAGGCTCTTATTTTAACAGAATTATTGCATTCTCCTGTAAAGTCACCATTTTTAGAGATTTATCAATGAACAGCGCCTATATATATATATCATGTGTCATGCAAAACAATCTCCAGAATGTTAAGTTCACAGGAGGAGGTCATTACCCTTTTATATAACAGTCCATTCTTTATGAAATTTGGACACAACGAAGGTCAGGCAGTGAAAACCTGCACAAATGGAGATACACCCTGTTTTGGAGACCAGCAATGACATACAAATACATCTGAATACTTTTTTGGAAATTATATTTACAATTATATAACATAAAAAATATATTTGCCATATTAAAATACCTAAATGTAATAATAATGTGAATTATGGAGCATTTCTATGGTCCGTTCGCAGGATTAGGAATTGATACTGCCAGATTTACATTATAAAAAAGAACTGCCAAATTCACATAATGGAGAAATGAGAAAAAATGAAGATACAAGGTTTTTGCTACATGTACTAATACATACAGCCACTTTATATATATATATATATATATAATACATATAGGGCATATGTAAGTATCTATATGGAACAATATGGGTCCCACCTCTCCAAAACAGCAGCTTTACATGAGAATAAAAAAAAAACTCCACTCCTGAGCTTTCAATGGAAGTCAGTGTAAAGATTTAATTCAGGACATTTTGGAGCATTTCTATTGGTCCGTTTATCCGTTTATGGGAATGGACACTATCAGATTCACATTATGAAAAGAACTGCCAAATTCATACTTTTAAGAGAAATGTGAAAACTGGAGATACAAGGTTTTTGAATGATAGCAACCATTTACTAATAAATATATAGATACTTTTATATATTATTTAATTGTATATAATACAGATAGGGCATATGTAAGTGTCTATATGGGCCGATACAGGGAACGAGGGTCCCACCTCTCCAAAACAGCAGAAAACCTCCGGAACTTTCAATGGAAAGATTTCATTGGGTCGTTTTGCAGCATTTCTATTGGTCCGTTTATCATGAAATTCTGATCCAGTATTTTTAAAGGGATGTAATGTTGACAGACATCAGAAACTCTGAAATACGATAAATATCAGAGCTATAAAGCTGACGGGTCTCTTTACACGAGGAAATCACCCACACATCCAGCAGAGCCGTGTTCTGACTGAAACTGGAGGATACAACACAAAAGATACAGACGATGGCGAGGGGCACACACACACACACACACACACACACACACACACAAAAACACGACACACTCCGCACACACAACATTTTCCTGCATTATCCGAGCAGCGTGAGCGGATACATATGAACCGAGCTGCCCGTTCACACAGAGCTGAGTGTAAAATAACACACACACACTTACACACACACACACACACACACACACACACACATACATACAATACACCCCGTGTAGAACATGCGAGAGGAGCTTTTATCAGGGTTTTTTTTACACGAAAGCCACAGAAAAAGAAAAACACTTTCTGCAAAACATCGGCGCAAGAGAGAGAGAGAGAGAGAGAGAGAGAGAGAGGGGAGAGAGAGAGAGAGAGAGAGAGAGAGAGAGAGAGGGGAGAGAGAAAGGGAAGAGAGGGTCTTTTATCCTTTTTTGTGCATTCATCTGCGGGGAATAAAATTGGACTTGCAAATTCGCAGCTTCACGTGGGCAAAGCGAGAAAAGACGGGAATCAGAAATATCATCAAAAGAAAACACATTCTCAGACCAGAGCCGAAAGAGAAGAAAGAGAGAGAGAAATAAAGAAGGAGAACATAAGACATAAATAAAGAAAAGAAAGAAAGAAAGCAAGAAAAAAGGAAGGATGGAAGAAAGAGCAGAAAAAAGATAGAAAATAAAGAAAAAACAAATAAAAGAAAAATTTCTAATCAAAAGAAAAAAAAAATCAAAAAAGTGAGAGAAAATGAAAACAGAATAAATAAAAAATAAAAATGAAAATAAAAATAGAAATAAATAAAGGTAGACAAAATAAAACACAAAAAATTAAGACAACTGAAAGAAAAAACAACAGAAAATATTTAATTAAAAACACTAAAAATCAATAAATAACATGGAATTTTGAAAAAATAAAAATGAAAAAGCAAATATAAAAAAGAAAAAAAGGAAGAAAAACAAATAAGCAAAAAGTGAAAGGTGTAATTTGTAAAAGCTCGTTCTAAGTGTTCTGCATTTAATGTGAATCTGATTTAACATTTGATTTCTGTTGAAACAAACATCAACCAAATTCAACTCGGATTCAAAACCGAACCTTCAGATCAGAAAATGCCAGCGGAGGAAACCGATCCGGGAATTTGGGCAAATTTAAAAAAAAAAAAAAGCTTTTAAACAA
>NC_132886.1:3672536-3680036 GCF_030463535.1 Salminus brasiliensis
TGAGAGAGAGAGAGAGACCAAGAGAGAGAGAGAGACAGAGAGAGAGAGAGAGAGAGAGAGAGACCAAAAGAGAGAGAGAGAGACCAAAAGAGAGAGAGAGAGACCAAAAGAGAGAGAGAGAGAGAGAGAGAGACCAAAAGAGAGAGAGAGAGAGAGAGAGAGAGAGAGAGAGAGAGTTGGAGGCTGTAAGTGTGTTCAGGTGGATGGTAGGCGGCACACAAACACACACACTGCTTCTACTGTCTTTCGTCTGTGCTAACGGAGCCCCCCCAACCATCCAGAACGGGGGGATTTGGAGAGAGCGAGCACAAAGGGTGTGAGAGAGAGAGCGAGAGAGAGAGAGAGAGAGAGAGAGGATAAGTAAAGAGGGGTGACCTGAGGGTCGTTCACTTTGGACCTGCAGTGACCTCTCACCCCAAACACTCACACACACACACACACACACACACAAACACACACACACACACTCACACAAACACACACACACATAATATGTGAAATACAAGAGGCAAAAAAAACCACACCCATACTCACACACACACTTTTACATTTTACACCACAGTGTGTAAAATTATCATTATAATCACATACTCTAGTTTACCATCAACACACACACACACACACACACACACACACACTACACCAACACGCAAAATGTAAAGTATTGAAAACTGAATGGATATATATATGTATATATATGACACTATCTACACACACACACACACACACTCACACTCACACACACACACACTCACACACACACACACTCACACACACACACACACTTTTACATTTAACACCACAATGTGAACAATTATAGTTATAATCATATAATCTCGTTTACCATCAACACACACTCCACACATATTGTACACACTCAGTGGTTCAGCCGTGTGCAAAAGTCTGTGCCCCCGTGAGTAAATAAGTAAATCAAGCTTCTACAGGAAGCTGGAATATGACGTTTTTCTGCACATTTTAATACAACTGACTGTTTAATTAGTGAATTTAACACAGCATAGAAATAAACAGCGTAAAAAGTGTGTGTGCAAACATTACGACACCTTTTATACTTATTTCATTCTGTAAAATTCAGGAATTAAATAGAAACCGTGTCTAAAATGTGCAGAATATCAGATTCCAGTTTCCTGTAGAAGCTTTATTCAGTCATTTACTCTCATAATCACACCCTGCCGTTTCAGCACGGGGGCACAAACTTTTGCACAGCACTGTGTGTGTGTCTTTTTGAAGCCTGAACGAGGAACAGTGTAGGGGGCTGTAGGCAGAGGACTTGTCCTTACGTGTTTCATAAATGACCAAACCCACTAAACTAAGGCTGAAGTTCAGTGGGTGATACGGCTCTCGCCATATTCTACTGCCCTTCATATTCTCCACCCTTACAGGTGCAGGTTCTACACACTCACACCGGATCAGATCAGTAAACAGGGATCAAAACAAGCAAATAAACAAACAAACGAACAGTAAAGGCGGTTTAATTCAGTCTGAATGATTCAGAGTCGGAGCCGAACAGCAGAAACACGGCAGAATCAACCAACAGTTCATTAACTGTGAATTCTCCAACGCGAAGGGAGGACCCAACCTAATCTGCCAGATAATCTGCTCTGGAAATTACAAAGAACCAACACACACACACACACACACACAGGCGGGAACACCCCTTTATAGTGTGTAGAGTGAAGACTGGATGCGTTTACACTGTAATAAATTAATATATATATATATATATATATATATATATATATATATATATATATATATACATGTAATTTTTACTTTATTACTGCTTTAATAATCAAAAATATTCAAAGATTCCCCCTTTTATCTTTTATCAGGTTCCTCAAACACTGCTTTGATGTCCTACTGGGCTTTCCATGGATGTCTGAAGGCCCGGCTGCGGATTTTAGGCTTTATTAAAGCTAAAACTGCCTGTAAAAGAGTCTGTAAAACAGGCAAACAGCCATGTTGTTTTTTTTTTTACATAATATAAATCTGGCAGTTGTTTTTTACACTGTGGCCAAATTTCATGATGAACGGACCAATAGAAACGCTCCAAAATGAGCTAATCTTTCTACACTGACTTTTCTTCTCCTGTAAAATTGCAATTTTGGAGATATGAGGTTTTTTTGTTTGTTTGTTTTTGCAGGACAGCTATGATATTTATTTCCATGCCAGGCATTTATTTGAGCTGAGATTAAAAATGTAAACCTTCTAATTTCCACATAGTGGAAGTCAGTTTTAGGTTGGCAGGAGAGTCGATAACCTTTTTAGCACCTCCTATAATTCCCTCTATCTGAGGAATGAATGGAGATTTAGAGATGCCGTACCTGTGAGGATAAACAAGAGGTGATGTTTCAACCATTGGATAACAAATATAACCTCTTTTTATTCTACTTCGATTATCAATTTTTTGAAGTCTTTTTTTTTTTTAATCTTCAAATTTGTAATTTTACAGGAGATGGAAAAAACCTTCAGAACTTTCAATGGAAGTCAATGTAAAAATGTTTTATTCCAAGTCATTTAGGAGCGTTTCTATTGGTCCGTTCGTCTTGAAATTTGGACACAATGTAAAGAACAGCTGACAGATTCAGATTAGGTTAAAAATGCAAAATGCAAAATTGAAAACCAAAAATGGTGAAATGGTTTAGTCACTGATGTCCAATCTAACTGTGTCTATAGAGTGGAGATAAGGTCCTCCTATGCCTCTTAAGCCACCAGAGAGAGCTTCTAGAGGTGGGATATACAGTAAAATGACAGCAGAGTCAGCCTACATGGACTAATGTGTTACTTTACCATGCAATTAGGTGTAAGATCTAGAGTCCTGGGTCCTCTCTCCATCCTATTGAGCCCCCCCACCCCCACCACTATTAACTATCCCACACCAGTAATGAGAATAATAATAACCACATCTGATGCTTCCATTAATAAATAATAAAACAAACCATTGGCTGATTGCCCAGAATTGGCCCAGTATGAATCTGGAAATGTCTTGGAAATGGTGCTTCCAAGAGTGCAGCATCCTTATCTGAGCACTCCTGGGAATGCCTCAAAGCTTGGTTTCCTACACCATCGCCCCAAATTCCCAAATTCCAGGCTTACAGTGACAGACTGAAGGCTGGACAGCTCTCAGCCCTACACTAACACACTGTAGCGCGCAGGAGCTTTTGGATTTTACACCGAAGCCCCAAATCCAGCTCCAATCTGGCAGCGAGAGAGCCGAGAGTCGATGCAGTAAAAGTTTCATGCGCAGCCCAGGCTAATAATTAAGCAGGTGCTGCAGACCCTGTGGTTTTATATCTCCTCTGACTTACACACACACTCACACACACACTCACACACACTCGTACACACATCTACCCCCCTGTACAAGCGAGTCAAATGAGGACGGTTACTCTACCTAATCCACGGCGCTGTGAGCAGGCTTTGCAGCTTTGCAGCAGGTCTCTTTTCCCCCCAGCAAAGTGGAGCCATGCGCTGCGCAATGGCGTCTCCAAAACGCACCGCAGATTGAGAGTTTTCCCAGCGTCTTCCCGGGCCGGTTCGAGTGGAAACGATGATAAAACAGTGCAGGGTGCAGCAGCTGGTGGCTGGGCTGATGCATGATGGCAGAAAAATCGAGAAAAATAAAAGGAGAAAAGGAGGAAAACGAGGGAGAAAACCAAACAAAAAAAAAAACGCGCGCAGATTTCATCACCCCAAAGCGCCGTTTTCAGAAGCTGCAGTGAGGCTGCTCGGCTGGCTCATCCCTCGAATGATCATGTGCGAGTGAAACCGGGCTGTTCTTTTCCTTTTTTTCGCCTCCCCTTCTTCTTTTTTCCTTTTTTTCCCTCCCCTCAGCGCTCAGGGCGCCCGGAGCCCCTCCTTTATATCCCACACGCTCGCTCGCTCGCTGGAGCCCCTGTCTGCAGCACATGGCACCATCCACCGGTTGCTATAGTGAAGCCTCCACATGTTGCCGACAGGGCTGCTCTTAAGGAGAGATGGAGGGGTGGAGGGATGGAGAGGGGGATGCGGGGGGATGGGGGGGGTGGATCGTGCTAATAAGCAATGGGCAGAGAGCTTGTCACTCATTTGTTGAGCTACTTGGGGTTTCTATGGCTTGAATAGAGCTTTGCTGCATTCTCTCTTACAATTCAACCCCCCACCACACACACCAAAAAAACACTTCCCCCATCGCTTCACCAAAAAAAAAAAAATCACCCCTCTTCCAAAAACTCCCTAAAACCCCATGAACCCCACAGCCAAACCAAACAGGTCTCTCACTCATTACTACTCCACACCGCTGTCTACGAACCAGCAACTACCCTATTAAACAACCTGAAAAACCCTAAAAGGGTAGGCTGCTATCCAGAACCCATAAAACACCCCCTCAATATTCCCAGCAAAAAAAAAAAAGCGTCTAATACAAAAAAACTACCCAAATACTGCTAAAAAAACACTACCTCTGTACCCCACACGAAACACTGCCCCACTATCATAAAAAACAATACCACACATTTAAAAAAACATTAGCCTGGTAGCAATAATAACTTAAACCTCTAAAACCCTCTACCACAATAATATCCATAAACAAACACTGTCCAAATACCTGAAACAAAAAACACTACCCCAATCCTACGCCCCCCCATAGCACAACCCCAGAACCCTGCAAAAACACCCAATACCCCCTAAAAACATGTCCCCCAGTACCCTACACAAAACACCCAACACCCCCTAAAAACATGTCCCCCAGTACCCTACACAAAACACCCAACACCCCCTAAAAACATGTCCCCCAGTACCCTACACAAAACACCCAACACCCCCTAAAAACATGTCCCCCAGTACCCTACACAAAACACCCAACACCCCCTAAAAACACTTCCCCCAGTACCCTACACAAAACACCCAATACCCCCTAAAAACATGTCCCCCAGTACACTACACAAAACACCCAACACCCCCTAAAAACACGTCCCCCAGTACCCTACACAAAACACCCAACACCCCTAAAAACACGTCCCCCAGTACCCTACATAAAACACCCAACACCCCCTAAAAAAATGTCCCCCAGTACCCTACACAAAACACCCAACACCCCCTAAAAACATGTCCCCCAGTACCCTACACAAAACACCCAACACCCCCTAAAAACATGTCCCCCAGTACCCTACACAAAACACCCAACACCCCCTAAAAACACTTCCCCAGTACCCTACACAAAACACCCAACACCCCCTAAAAACACTTCCCCCAGTACCCTACACAAAACACCCAACACCCCCTAAAAACACTTCCCCCAGTACCCTACACAAAACACCCAACACCCCAAAACACTTCCCCCAGTACCCTACACAAAACACCCAACACCCCAAAAACACTTCCTCCAGTACCCTACACAAAACACCCAACACCCCCTAAAAACACTTCCCCCAGTACCCTACACAAAACACCCAACACCCCCTAAAAACACTTCCCCAGTACCCTACACAAAACACCCAACACCCCCTAAAAACACTTACCCCAGTACCCTACACAAAACACCCAACACCCCCTAAAAACACGTCCCCCAGTACCCTACACAAAACACCCAACACCCCCTAAAAACACTTCCCCCAGTACCCTACACAAAACACCCAACACCCCCTAAAAACATGTCCCCCAATACCCTACACAAAACACCCAACACCCCCTAAAAACACTTCCCCCAGTACCCTACACAAAACACCCAACACCCCAAACACTTCCCCCAGTACCCTACACAAAACACCCAACACCCCAAAAACACTTCCTCCAGTACCCTACACAAAACACCCAACACCCCCTAAAAACACTTCCCCCAGTACCCTACACAAAACACCCAACACCCCCTAAAAACACTTCCCCAGTACCCTACACAAAACACCCAACACCCCCTAAAAACACTTACCCCAGTACCCTACACAAAACACCCAACACCCCCTAAAAACACGTCCCCCAGTACCCTACACAAAACACCCAACACCCCCTAAAAACACTTCCCCCAGTACCCTACACAAAACACCCAACACCCCCTAAAAACACTTTCCCCAGTACCCTACACAAAACACCCAACACCCCCTAAAAACACTTACCCCAGTACCCTACACAAAACACCCAACACCCCAAAACACTTCCCCAGTACCCTACACAAAACACCCAACACCCCTAAAAACACTTACCCCAGTACCCTACACAAAACACCCAACACCCCCTAAAAACACTTCCCCCAGTACCCTACACAAAACACCCAACACCCCCCAAAAACACTTACCCCAGTACCCTACACAAAACACCCAACACCCCAAAAACACTTACCCCAGTACCCTACACAAAACACCCAACACCCCCTAAAAACACTTCCCCCAGTACCCTACACAAAACACCCAACACCCCCTAAAAACACTTACCCCAGTACCCTACACAAAACACCCAACACCCCCTAAAAACACGTCCCCCAGTACCCTACACAAAACACCCAACACCCCAAAACACTTCCCCCAGTACCCTACACAAAACACCCAACACCCCAAACACTTCCCCCAGTACCCTACACAAAACACCCAACACCCCCTAAAAACACTTCCCCCAGTACCCTACACAAAACACCCAACACCCCCTAAAAACATGTCCCCCAATACCCTACACAAAACACCCAACACCCCCTAAAAACACTTCCCCAGTACCCTACACAAAACACCCAACACCCCCTAAAAACACTTCCCCAGTACCCTACACAAAACACCCAACACCCCAAAAACACTTCCCCAGTACCACCCATTAAAAATCCCCACCCTATCCTCCTTCACCCCCACAAAACCCTTATTGCTCCTCGTCCACTTCCTTCCCAAGCGCCCCTTTATCCTCAATGCTCTAAAACATCTAATCCAGCACACACTCGTGACCGGCGTGGCCCGCGTCTATGCGGACTGTAATCACCCTGTTACGGCTAATAGCAATAAAGGACTGGAACAGGTGACCAAAAGCGCTGACGAGAGAGGAGGGGGTAATATCTGGAGCTGGAAATAATAAAAATAATAAAGAGAAGGTTTACGAGACGGGAGAAGATGAATGGGTTTTGATAAACATCAGTAATAACACAAACGACTCCGCTCGGATCAGAACCACCAGACTGCAGCTTTACAGCGCTATTGTAGAGAGAGAGAGAGACAGCTGCACTTAACAGAGAGAGGGAGAGAGAGAGAGATGGGGGGATTACCCTGGATGAGAAAGGGGGGGGCTTAAGGTGTCTGAGAGTGTGTGTGTGTGTGTGTGTGTGTGTGTGTGTGTGTGCGCGCAAGTGTGAGACAGAGAAAGAAAGACACACATTACGAAGTGTTCATTTGCAGCAAAGAAACAATGTGTGTGTGTGTGTGTGTGTGTGTGTGTGTGCTGTCAGATGCAGATGACACGTATAGAGAGGGGTCTTCAGTTTATCTTTCTCTTTTCAGCTTTACCCCCACCTCTCTCTCTCTCTCTCTCTCTCTC
>NC_132886.1:3685036-3690036 GCF_030463535.1 Salminus brasiliensis
ACTGATCAACTGATCTACTGATCTACTCATCTACTGATCTACTGATCAACTGATCTACTGATCTACTCATCTACTGATCTACTGATCTACTCATCTACTGATCAACTGATCTACTCATCTACTGATCTACTGATCTACTCATCTACTGATCAACTCAAACCGTCAAGAGGAGAGGAGGAGGAGAGGGTCACTGTTCGAACCCTGAGTGAGGGGGGGGGGGTGTAAAGAGTATATTCTATATATAGTCTTAGGCAAAAGATTTAGCACCCTTGACTGTATTTCAGCACGCAGGAAGTATGGCCTGGGTAAAAGTTTGAACATCCTAAACACTGCAAAGGTACTTTAGTAAAGTCTGAGGCAGGTCACCAGCTGTCATTAGGAACTGTCAGCTGAAGTACATTTCAAATCTTTAAACATTCTCAGACTCTTCAAATATTATACTAACACTAATCAAACACGGGTCCTCTAAGAAACTGCCTAAAGATCAAAAAATGAAAGAAATGGGAAATCCACAAGACAGGGGAGGACTGTAAGAGGGCAGCAAGTGTTTTCAACGTGTACTCTCTACAGCAAGGCCAGAGTGGGCCTCTTTTTTTTAGCCCGGGAGTTTGATGCCCAAACCCGGCCCACTTTCTCCATGGAGGAGGAATTTGAATAAATGAAGCTCTGCTCGCATCCAACCATTCCATCAATGAGCTCGGTTATTTAATATCTAACACTTCTAAATTCTGTTCATTATTTTTAGCTTGAAACTGGACACCTGTGATTAGTGGTGTGTTTTGGGCTCTTCAAAATAAACTATGATAAATTAGCATTAGCATTAGCATTGTAAACACAGCTTAGTAGCCTTAGACTGACATTACAGATTCTTCTTCTGGTAGCATCTTCTTCCATCTTCTTTTATATTTCTAAGCTGGCCTTTTCGGCTCCACCTGGCCTCTTCCAGCCCCCCTTCGACTGACGCTTCGCGCTATTTTGTTGCTATATTTAATTTTACCGCACCAGAAAAGACGAATCCTGGGCCCAACCAACTTAAACGCTTGGGAGGGGAGAATTCCCTCCGATGGTAGAACCCATCTATCAATCAATAGATCAATCCAACATCCAACGTTCTGACCTCACTAACTTATTTTACTAACTGCAATCCAATCCTCACAGCAATGCTTTTCCAAAATCTAGAAGATTCCCAAAACCCATGATTTTTGAAGAAAACATTAATTGTGCAGGTGTCCCAATACTTTTGTCCATATATATTTTCAAGATACATAAAAGAACCTAAAAAGGGTTCTAACTGTTAGAATTCAAAGACTTCAAAGAAGCATGTGAATGTTAAGAAGGTTAGCTGCTCTTCTCTGTTATGGACAGCCTCTCAAATAGGGTTCTTCAAGTAACCCTTAAGAAACGGTTCTATACGGCTCTGAAAATGGATTGCATCATAGTTACTAGTCAAAGAACCCTTTTATTAGCACTGTATAGTTCCGGTTCTGTATCTGTCTCACTTCTGCAACCACCTAATCTCTCTCGCTCTCACTCTCTCTCTCTCTCTCTCTCTCTCTCTCTCTCTCTCTCTCTCTCATCCAGCTGCTCGCTTACCCTCTCTCTTATTCTCACATCAGACACACCAGCATCCCACTCTAATGTCCATCCATCCATCCATCCATCCATCCTTCTTTCTCTCCGGTTCTGCCTGCACAGGCCCACCGTCAGCGCCGCTCTTTAGCCCCCCCCCCCCCCCCCCCACACACACACACACATGCACACACACACGGAGCTCAATCATAGCTAGCCACATGAGGTTGCCAGATTCTGTCAGATACACCATTTCTGCAGAAAAGAAACCCCTGTATTTTCTGCATGATGGCAACGGCAGCCTGCATGCACGGCCGAGGCTGCCTCAGCACGCTAGCCGCTAGCCGCAAGCATCCCGTTCCCTTAGCGGGTTATCACAACATTACCCTGGAGAGAAAAAGCGAAGGTATCGCATGACTCAGCAAGAAGAGGGCAAATTTTTTGGGTCTGGTAATATCAGCTAGACTCTACGTGTCCAAATGTTTGTGGACACCCCAACTGAATGCTGACACGACTGTGCAAATGCACACCACCAATAAAATAGGACTCTTTGGAGGAGCAAATAAATATGAACCCATAGTAGGAGAGCTAGTAGAGGGGTATAAAGCCCCCCAATCCAGCAGTTCAGCAGTTCACAGTCAGTAACATAGACTAGATGGTCAGAAAGTCGGTTCGTCCTTTTGTGATCTAATTCAGTTTCATAAGTCAGGCTGCATGTCCAAATATTTGTGGACAGCCCTTCTAATGAATGCATTCATTCAGCTCCTTTACGCTGCACACATTGGCTGACATAGCTTGTCTAGTCCAGGTAGAGAAGTGCTGCCAATAGAATAGGACTTTCTGTAGCAGATCACATAGACATCATAAACCTATTGGCCTATACTAAGCCTAATGCCAGGGGTGGGCTAGAGGGGTATAAAGCCCCCCCAGCAGATGGAGTTGAGGAGTTGAGGATGATGAGGTGGGGTGGTGATCATCATCCAACATCCTGACCTCGCTCACGCTCTCTGTCGCTTTTGACATCCTGGATTTCAGAGTAGACAATGAGCAGGTGTCCCAATACTTTTGTCCAATTAGTGCGCAGGCTGTTCGGCGGCATTTTCGGAGCGAATGAACTTGACTTTTCCTTCATGGATGAAAGAGATTGGGTGAGGGGAAGTGGAGGAGAGATACACACATACACGCACACACAAGCCTTCTTAAATCCAGGCAGAACACTGGCGTGCTAATTGGCGAGCGCTAGCACTTGGCTCGCTGTGCCTCATACATACGTGAGGCTTAAGGACTAATTTAGGGAGAGATACGCGTCAACCATGTCGCTGTCGTCTTTGTGGCAGATTAGCTTGTTAAAATAAGCTCCCTCATTGTCTGAATGGCTGCGGCTCCCGCTCGAGCCAATGCCAGGTGGTTCAAAGCCAAGAACGCGCCACAGATCAAGGTAAACGCTACGCTTGTCAACTTATGTATGTGCACTCCGGGTGATCAGAACCCAACACACACTCATATATACACACACACTCTAGCACAGACTGTTAGTCACAAAATAACATTGAATAAACAACATCAGCTCGCAGAGAAGCTCCGCTACCAAATATAAAACGGTAAATCTCAGACGAGGAACGGGCAGCCCGGGAATGGGGCTCACAAAAGACTGCACTGCAGAGGAAACGCGCTGAGGCTGAGGCTGAAATTTCATTGAAAGTAGAGGAACCGTCTCTACTGTCCTCACACCTTGTCCTGGAAGCACTGGATGGAGCACCACCAGCTCCACAGGGGGCTTTATGCTCCTCCAGAGGGTCCTATTCTATTGGCAGTACTTCTCTACAGGGACTATGGGGGGGGCCACATACAATTAGCTAGCTTGCGAAGAGTGCGGACCGCGCTTGATTGAGGCAAGGAGTTCTGGGGGGCTTCAAGCTCATGCCCTTCGAGCTGGGCGGAGGTTGACCATCGGGAGATGCAGGGGCGGTGGAGGGGAGAGGAGCAGCTATATGGCGCTAATATAGAGTAATGACTAGGAGGAGTCGGGGCGTGGTCCTTCTCCCAAACAGTGGCAGCTTGCCAAGCCTGGGTATCGAACCCACAACCCTGTCATCAGTAACCTGAAGCTCTAACCGCTGAGCACCACTGCCTCTTTTAGTTATTACATAATAACTCCATTTAACTGTGAAGGGTACCCTTTTTCGGGACTATAAGGAACCACTTATATGGTTCTACATAGAACCATCTGCAAAAGGGGTTCCACCAGTTATTGAGCTGTATAATATAAATAATAATAAAAAAAGCAATAAAGGCCTCCTGAAGAGTAAACAGAAGGCCCCAACGGTTCTCCACTGGGTTTGGGCTACTCCGGCGGAGTACCATCTACCATCAGATGCCGCAGTTCACCAGAACTGCTTCAGAAGAACTGGGGAACACTCTGGGCAGGTCTGGGGTTTCAGATGCTGCATCTTCCCGAGGAGATTTCTCAGCGTGAACAATGACTCGGTCTGGAACGGGAGCCTGGGAATAACAGATGTCACCATGTGGTTTCATTAAGAATCCTAATGAAACTATCGCTCTTATTGCGCTCCCGCTCGGGCTCAGCTCGGTCCTACGTCTCAAACTTCACATCCACGGGCAAGGCTAAGGTGGAGGGAGCTTCTCTCGGTGGTTTTTGTTCCCTTTCAGAAGTCATTACAACAGTCGGAGATGAAGCGCCTTCACTTTACGGGTCATGTCCCACGGCTGTGCTAAAAAGCAATTATGCTAAATACCCTGCGTGCCGAAAAACCAACAATTACAACCTCACCGGCGTTCATCAGGGTCGACGTTTATGTCGTTAGCGCGTGTCACCCGCGGTACCGCTCAAACCCACATGACGAATGCCGCGAGATGAAAAGATTTCGTTGACCCGAGCTAGCTTCCTTTACCTCCCACAAGTGACCCGTTAGCATAGAACAATTGGCGCTGTGTATTCAATACGACGTTCTCAAGGTCGCTGTTCTCATTTTTTAACGCTGTGTCTTTAAAAAAGCACAGACTTCAGATGTTCAGGGTTGAACGGCGAGTGCGTCAGGGAGCCCTCGGTCAACACAGAGTGCTGTAATTTTGACGAACTCCAGCATTTCTTACTCGCTATGTTTTAAGCGGTGTGGAAACTCGAGCCGCAGACGGTGTGGCGGGCCGCCGGTGTCTGATTTATAGTTATAGAAAGCCTCAATCGCTCTCAATCTGAGAGGAAAGTAACAGGGGACTAATGAGGAATTAATGCATAAGATAGTGGGCCAGGCTCACAGACAGGTTAAAGCTTCAATCAGGCTGGTTGGAGAATGCCTTCTATTCTGGACGTCTGGCGCGTCTGTAGGCGTGAACGTCCTTCACATAGCAGACTGCTGGCTGCAGACAAGCTCTACACTGACTCCAACAGTGGCCAGCTGGGACTTTTAGGC
>NC_132886.1:3692536-3710036 GCF_030463535.1 Salminus brasiliensis
CCAGCAGAGAGTCCTATTCTATTGGCAGTACTTTTCTACAGGGACTAGACAAGCTGTGTGTGCATTTGCACATCTGTGTCAGCAATGGGTGCAACCTAAAGTAGCTAAATGTGTTAATTAGATAAGGGGTGTCCACAAACATTTGGACACATGGTGCATCATAGTAAAACAGAATGGAGGAGAATGTGTTGTCGGCCTAAATGGTGTCATGTGACCTGTGCTTCATTCATTTCCCAGTGCAAATATGACCTTTTGCCTGTCGTCCACATTTCAGCACTTAATTAGTGCTAATTTGTGGCGTATAGCCCAACGAGGAACACCCAGGGCCTTCCAAAGCCTTCAGAGAAGATCTAATGATTAGTGCAAATAAAGAAAATAATATAAAATACATTTTTAAGTAACAGAATCACCATGACTATAAAATCACTTAGACTAGGGGATAAGCCCAACTCAATAACCAGCCATGTCCATTGGTTAGGACTCCAGGATCTGGAATGCTCAGGATCTCCTAGATCATTTACATTGAAGGCCTTTAGCAGATGCTCTTCACCAGAGCGACTTCACTGATCACTCAGGCTTTGTGTAGAACCATCAGAATTTAAGGACACATGTAAATGCATAAAGGGTTGGACAAAAGTATTGGGACATCTGCTAAATCATTGTCATTTACACTGAAGGCCTTTATCAGACGTTCTTCTCCAGAGACGACTTACAGAAGAGCTTCACTGTCACTCAGAAAATATCCTTATCTAGTTTATATCAGCTAGAGTCCAGAAGATCCTCTAATCTTAAACTCTACTAAATACAGAAGTCAGTCTGGAGACACAGGCCTCCACACACTCTACACTCTGCACACCAAGTACTCTCAGAAGAGGAGGAGGGTCTTCAGTCTGGGGAAGCCAGGGGAAGTTCGTTCCACCACTTCGGTGCAGGACAGAAAAAAGTCTGGACGCTCGTTTTCCATGGATCTTGAAGGATGGCGGGTCGAGCTGAGCCGTACTTTAAGCTGGAAGGGCTCTTGGTGCAGATCGGCTTTTGACCATCGCCATTAAGTACGGAGGGGCTGGCTGGTCCAGTCTTGGCTTTGTAGGCCAGGGTCAGGGTTTTGAGCAGCTGCAGGATGCCAGGAGTTGAACATGGTTGAACTTTTAAGAACAAAATAACAGAAGACTCAACCAATCAGTGTTTGCCGTGGAGTGTCCAACTTCGAAAATCAGCTTTACAGCTCCACTAGTTCTTCTAACCTGCTTCCCCCGACACACAGTGTGCCTCTGCAACACTGCCCAAACACAGCAACACCTGAGTTAATCAACACCAGTCATAGCGGACATGCCCACATCCGAGATCTGTCCCCTGCTGGTGCCAGCAACAGTATGTGAGAACCCCCTACCATTGGAATTCAAGTGCAATTCGCTAATTCAGGATTTACTCCACTGCAGTAAATACAAACCACGCTTTCAGCGCCCCCTCATTGACGGCTGTACACATGCATTTCTGGACAAGCTGAGAGATCCAGAAGCTAGAGCAGCATGTGGGCTGAGGCGGTAGAGTAATACTACAGGGAGGTTCTCCTCCTGCAGCTCCACCACCAAACCTCCACAGTGCAGTAGCAGCACCAGCGTTCCGGCCTGGAGTGGGAATGACGGAGACGCCGTTCTCCCCCTGTTACAGTCAGTGGAGTCTCAGCTGCTATTATTCAATATCTACTATGAATTACTTAATATCTATAATAAATTATTTAGTAGCTACTATTAATTATTCAGTATCCACTATAAATGATTCAGTATTCACTATGAATTATTCAGTATCCACTCAGGGGGTGAGGGATTAAGGTAGGGGCCCACTTGCAAGCCTTTCGGGTTCAAAGGTTTAGGGGTAAACAGTGTGTGCTGTATATTAAAGGCCCGGAGTTCGCCACAAAGTCCTAATGCTCGCTAATGCACATGCTGAATAAACATGACTGCTGATTGGCCATGTACAGAACAAGGGGTCAATCTGAGACACATCCTCGGCTTGTTTTAGAGCTAACAGTTTACAGAGTGTGTGTGTGTGTGTGCTTTGTACGACATTCTGAGTAAGGCACCAGGTGTTAGCATGACATTTTTATTTATTTATTTGTTTGTGTGTGTGTGTGTGTGTACTTGTTTGTTTGTGTGTGTATGTGTGTGTATGTGTGTCTGGGCCGCCTCTTCCAGCCTCGGATCTGCTTCACTGCACACTTCTTCTACCTTACACCACCCCCCCCCCACCCCCACCCCCACCTAATCCGAACTACAGGTGATCAACACTGCATTCAATTAGCGCTCATTAGCGCTGTTATTTTTAATGACCTGCTGCGCGGCCGAGCCCTGCATTTGACCGCCGCCTTGTCAGATGTCTAAAGAACACTAGCGGCAGGTGTGAACTAGAGCGTCACTATCAATTATACTCAGCGATCTGCAGATCATTTTAACAGCACATCCCTTTATCTGAGCTTTTGAAAATGACAAAACCTTAAAAAAGGACTTTTAGAGTAATACACCCAGTGTATCGCTCCTGAACAGGGTTCTATATGGAACCAGGACAACTCAAAGAAACATGTGCATGCTTAAATGGGCCTTTGGCATTTTTCTGGAACCCTATGAAAACCCTAGGATTCGAGATAGCATTGAATCCTGAGACATGCTGCTTTGCCATCAGCAGCCAGAGTCCAAGAGAGCACAACTGGCCATACTCTTCGTGAAGTTAGCCGGTGACGTGATACGTCCTATCCCCCACCATTGGTTAAAATCGCTCTTGTGATTAAGTGCCCACCTTCACACGGTCGTCATACTCATTAATATTTATTTTAATATTTATTAAATATGAATCACATATTAGCAATTAACATATTAGTCCAATTATATAATATTGCCGTTGCTACGCTGGCATATAAAGCTAATACCAACAGGTGAAGCTAGGCTAGATATCGTTCACTTGCTATCCACTATTGACCTAGTTAGGCCTTTAGCGTGTGTTAGCTTGCTAACAAATATTAGCAACAGTTTTCTACATCCTGACACAACCTCTAAGAGCCTGAAGAAGATCCACTGAGAGGAGCCAAGGTTTTTAAGGAGAACCTCAAGAGCACAAGGAAGGACTGCGGAGAAGAACCTAGATTTAAAAGGAGAACCTCTTAGGAGCATAAGAAAGAAACAATTAGAGGAACCAAGACTCAAAAGTAAACACTATTTAAGAACATGAGAAAGACCATGAGAGAGGAAGTAAGATTCAAAAGGAGAAGCTCTCTAAGAACATAAGAAAGAACTACTAAGAACCAAGACTTAAAAGGAGAACTCTAAGATGAGGAGAAAAAAAACACAGAGAGAAAATAAGAATCAAAAGTAGAACCTCTCTAAGAAAGAACCATGAGGAAGAACCACTGAGAGGAACCAACGCTCAAGAGGAGAACCTGTCTACGAGCCCCCAGAAGAACCACTAAGGAATCAAGATTCAAAAGAAGAAGTTCTCTAATAGCATGAGAAGGAACTACTGAGAGAAACCAACACTCAAGACAAGAACCTGTCTAATAGCATGAGGAAGAACCACTTAGAGGAACCAAGACTCAAAAGAAGAACCTCCTTAAGGCGTTGTGGAAGGATCCATAAAAGAAAGTAAGACTCAAAAGGAGAACCTCTCTAAGAGAATGAGGAAAAACCACTAAAAGTAGAACTAAGAGCATGAAGAAGATCCACTGAGAGGAACCAAGATTTATAAGGAGAACCTCAAGAGCATGAGGAAGGACTGCAGAGAAGAACCAATATTCAAAAGTAGAACCTCTCTAAGACCATGAGGAAGAACCACTGAGAGGAACTAAGACTCAAAAGAAGAACTTCACTAAGATCATGAGGAAGAACCACTAAAAGAAACCAAGACTCAAACAAAGAACCTCCTTAAAGAGCATAATAAAGAACCACTTAGAGGAACCAAGACACAAAAGGAAAACTCTCTAATAACATTTGAAAGACCATGTAATAGGAACTAAGATTCAAAAGATGAACCTCTTTAAAAGAATGAGGAAGAACCAACAAGAGGAACCAAGACTCAAAAAGAGGATCTCTTTACAAGTGCAAGGAAGACCCAATGAGAGGAAGAACCAACACTCAAGAGGAGAACCTGTTACCAGAAGAACCACAAAGAGGAATCAAGATTCAAATGGAGAGCCTCCTGAAAGTGCTTGAGAAAAGACAAATAAGAGAATGACTCAAAAGGAGAACCTCTCTAAGAAAATGAGGAAGATCCATTGAGAGGAAACAAGACTCAGAAGAAGAACCTCCTTAAAGAGCATAATAAGGAACCACTTAGAAGAACCAATACTTAGAAGAAGAACCTCCTTAAAGAGCATAATAAGGAACCACTGAGAAGAACCAAAACTTAGAAGAAGACCCTCCTTAAGGAGCATATTAAAGTACCACTTAGAAGAACCAAGACTCATAAGGAGAACCTTTTTAACAGCATGAAGAAGCCCAACGTAATGGAACCAAGACTCAAAAGGTGAACCTCTTCAAAAGCATGAGGAAGAACCACTGAGAAGAACCAAGACTCAAAAGAAGAACCTCCTTAAAGCACACTATAGAGAACCCAAGGTTCGAGGTACCAAGGCTTGAAAAGAGAAACTCTCTAAGAGCATGAGGAGGAACCACTGAGATAACCTAAGGTTCAGAAGGAGAACCTCTTTGAAAGTGTAGGAGGAACCTCGGTTCACAGCAGATGTAGCTCCCTGTTTGTTGTATCCTCTGACACAGAGGAGGCTGCAGATCACAGCAGTAGATGATAATGCTCTGCTGCAGGACAGGAAACGGGGCTCTGGGAGACGGAGCTGTGATAACCCAGACTGACTCACTCAGTGAAATCACTTCATGCTCAGAGTGCAGAAGCTTATTGAGTTACAGACCGACCAAAGTGTTCTAATGATTTATCAGCGCGAAAACCCCACCTCTCCTCTCCCAGCGCTGAGACTGCTTCATCACCCTGCTCCTCCTCCTCCTCCTCTCCCAGCGCTGATACTGCTTCATAACCCTGCTCCTCCTCTCCTCCTCTCCCAGCGCTGAGACTGCTTCATCACCCTGCTCCTCCTCCTCTCCTCTCCCTGCTCTGATACTGCTTCATCACCCTGCTCCTCCTCCTCTCCTCTCCCTCCTCTTCTATCAGCACTTCATTGGCTCCCAGTTAAATTCCGTATTGAATACAAAATTCTTTTATTAACATATAAAGCCCTACATGGCCTCGCTCCTGAGTACCTGCAGGATCTTATAGTATATTACGAACCATCAAGACTACTTAGATCTCAGGGTGCTGGCCTCTTACGCGTTCCCAAAATTCTGAAAACCTCAGCAGGGGGAAGAGCCTTTTCCTATAAAGCCCCCCAGCTCTGGAATAACCTTCCAGATAATGTTCGGGACTCAGACACAGTCTCAATCTTTAAATCTAAACTGAAAACTTATATGTTTAGTTTAGCTTTTGGTAATTAATGTTTCTTAGATAAGGGCTGCAGGTCCAGGGGTTCGCGGACCCAGGGAATTGTAGTACTCTGAGATGCTGGAGCTGTCGTCTCGCTGCTTACACGCGATCACTCAGGTTTGTTGACGGTGGAGCAGATAGATGCTGGTGTTCTCAGGGTGCACCCGTGTCCGTGTTACCTTCTGGCTCTCTCCTTTTAATTATGCTGTGATAATCAGACCTGCCGGAGTCATCAGACATACCCAGATGCTGATGATCAACATTCTCTGCACTCCATAAAATTCCTCTTAGAACTAACTTCTCTCTCTTTACCTTCCCCGAGTAAATGGCCACCCAGCCCGATCTGCAGGAAGATTGCCCGCTGAGGTCCCCTCTACCTGCATCTAACCAGCTGCCACCTACCAGTCCAGCCAGTGGGTCCCCCCCAACCCGCCACCACCCATGGCTCACCCGCCAGCCGCTGCTGCCTGTTTGGTGGCCGTGCTGAAACCTAGATGGACTCGTGCCTGTCTGACACTATTAATATCACAACTATTAACTTTCTGTTGTACCTGGTTTGGTAATTTTTATCATTAATGTTTAAAACAGTCTGGCCAGAGGAGGATGGGTCCCCCTTGTGAGTCTTGGTTCCTCCCAAGGTTTCTTCCTCCAGCTCTGAGGGAGTTTTTCCTTGCCACTGTCGCCGTTGGCTTGCTCACGGGGGTCTTTGACGCTTCATGTTATTTCTTCTTTCTTCTCTGTCTCTGTTCTTTATTAAGTAATAATTATGTAAAGCTGCTTTGTGACGACAACAGTTGTAAAAAGCGCTATACAAATAAATTTGACTTGACTTGACTTGACTCCCTGCGCTGATACTGCTTCATCACCCTGCTCCTCCTCCTCTCCTCTCCCTGCGCTGATACTGCTTCATCACCCTGCTCCTCCTCCTCTCCTCTCCCTGCGCTGATACTGCTTCATCACCCTGCTCCTCCTCCTCTCCTCTCCCAGCTCTGATACTGCTTCATCACCCTGCTCCTCCTCTCCTCCTCTCCCAGCGCTGAGACTGCTTCATCACCCTGCTCCTCCTTCTCCTCCTCTCCCTGCTCTGATACTGCTTCATCACCCTGCTCCTCCTCCTCTCCTCTCCCAGCTCTGATACTGCTTCATCACCCTGCTCCTCCTCTCCTCCTCTCCCAGCGCTGAGACTGCTTCATCACCCTGCTCCTCCTCTCCTCTCCCTGCGCTGAGACTGCTTCATCACCCTGCTCCTCCTCCTCTCCTCTCCCAGCGCTGATACTGCTTCATCACCCTGCTCCTCCTCCTCTCCTCTCCCAGCGCTGAAACTGCTTCATCACCCTGCTCCTCCTCCTCTCCTCTCCCAGCTCTGATACTGCTTCATCACCCTGCTCCTCCTTCTTCTCCTCTCCCAGCGCTGAGACTGCTTCATCACCCTGCTCCTCCTCTCCTCCTCTCCCAGCGCTGAGACTGCTTCATCACCCTGCTCCTCCTTCTTCTCCTCTCCCAGCTCTGATACTGCTTCATCACCCTGCTCCTCCTTCTCCTCCCAGCGCTGAGACTGCTTTATCACCCTGCTCCTCCTCCTCCTCCTCTCCCAGCGCTGAGACTGCTTCATCACCCTGCTCCTCCTCCTCTCCTCTCCCAGCGCTGAGACTGCTTCATAACCCTGCTCCTTCTTCTCCTCCTCTCCCAGCGCTGAAACTGCTTCATCACCCTGCTCCTCCTCCTTCCCTCTTGGCTCTTCTTCCCTCCTCCTCTCTCCTTTTAGTTTCTTCTCTCCACTCCTCTCCTCTCACCCCTTTCTCCATTTCTCCCATCTTCTCTTTTCTCTTCTCTTATTTTTTCTCCTCTCCTTTCTTCTCCATCTGCTATCCTCCTCTACTCTTCTTATTTCTCCTACTTTCTTTTCCTCTACTGTATTATTTTACTGTGTGTGTGTGAGTGTGTGTGTGTGTGTGTGTGTGTGTGTGTGTGAGTGAGTGTGTGTGTGTGTGTGTGTGTGTGTGTGTGTGTGAGTGTGTGTGTGTGTGTGACAGAGAGATGTGGAGAGGAGTCCCTGCCAGGATGACATTTAAACTGCAGCACCCACCCAGCTGTGACCCCAAGCCCAGCACACACCACCCACATACCCCCCCCAACCTACACACACACACACACACACACACACACAGACTGAAAAACATCAGTCTGAGGATGCACAGTGAATGATGGGCAGGGTTATTATAGACTCTATAGAATAATAAATATTGATAAATATTTGTTTTTGTTTTTGTATTTGTTTTGATTGATATTGGTAATGATCTGATAAACTAAATATTGATTGATTAGGGTGTGGTAATGAATAATTAGGCTATATGTTAATTGATTATGGTGTGGTAATGAATAATTAGGCTATATGTTGATTAATTATGGTGTGGTAATGATTAGATACACTAAATATTGATTGATTAAGGTGTGATAATAATTAATTAGGCTATGTTTTTATTGATTAGGGTGTGGTAATGAACAGATAAATGGAATATTGATTGGTTAATGTGTGGTAATGAATAATTAGGCTATGTTTTGATTGATTAGGCTGTGGTAATGATTAGACACACAACATATTGATTGCTTAAGTTACGGTAATGAGTAGTAGGCCATATGTTGACTGATTGACTGATTGATTATGGTAACTGGTGAGGCTATATAGTGATTAATCATTGGTTATGATATAAAGTGATTGTGGTGTGGTCTTATTGATTAGGGAATATTTGAATTGATTAAGGTGTGATATGATTAGTTCTTCTGGACTGCGATTGATTAGGCTGTGCTAATGATTGGTGTGGTCATGTAATAATCAATGAAGGTGGATCACTGATTGTGGATTGTAGAACAGCTAGATCTGATGCAGGTAATGATTAGGGGGTATACTGACGGATAAGGGCGTGTAATGATTGATTAGGTTGTGCATAGATCGGGTTTAGTCATGTAATTACTAAAGAGAGGATAATGATTTTTGGTTGATTAATGTTTCAGAAGGGTTTTATTATAACTCATTAGGTCATAAAATAATTGATTATGGTTGATTAATTATTGATTAGGCTGTGTAATCCACTTCACAAAGTATTGCACCCTCTTACCCGTGAGATACAGTAGGACAGAAAACCCTGCTGGATAAACTGGATGAGCATCTCTAAACTCAAAAGAAATAGGGGCAGCCAACAAACACTGAAGCATGGGTTATTATATAATAATGATAATATAAAATATAATATAATATCTCTATGCTCTCTCTCTCTCTCTCTCTCTCTTTTATCCCGGTGCTCCAAAAGAGGGAGCACTCTCCTGTTTAAAATGCCATGCGTCTTTCTCCCGCAGATAAGCAGCTGGTGGAACAGGAGGACAAATAAAGGAAGCAGGAGAAAAGGTGTGAGTGAGCGAGCGAGTGAGGGACAGATACTGGTGCTCTCTCTCTATCTCACTCTCTCTCTTCCCTTCCCTTCCGCTCATAAATAAGCACACCGGGCGGCTGATGAAGAGGAAGAGGAAAAGGAGAGCCATCAAACGCTCCAAACGCTCCTCCCTCAGCCCAAAGGTCAGAGCCTGCTGAAAGGTCAGCCAGTCGCGAGTTTCTGCCTGGCTTTCATCCCTCCTCCACCGCCTGCACTCCTCAGAGAGAGAGGGAGAGCGAGCTGCGGGGGTCTCTCCGCTGTGACATTTCACACAGGGATCAGCCACAGCAACTGGCATTTAACTCCCTTTTAAAGCACATGGATCGAGCCTGCACTCGTTAGCAACTGCCAGTGCTATACTGCTGAAATCTTTATCAAGAGGAAGCTTTTTAGCCTTCTCTCTCTCTCTCTCTCTCTCTCTCTCTCACTTCCTCCTCTCACACTCCCACGGCTCGCACAGGCAGTGTGAGCTCACTCGCTGTGGAGAGGACGTGTGAATGCTCGATATGGTGCTCACTTCTTCCCCATTTCCAGGACGGCTGAAGCTGCTAGGCAGTTTCATTAAACTGGGAGCCGTGTTAGAGGCTTTCAGAGATGGTTAGAGTACAGTGAATCATTTGGTTTGGGTTCACTGAATCATTTGGTTGGGTTTAACTGAATCATTTGGTTGGGGCTCACTGAATCATTTGGTTGGTGTTGACAGATTCATTTGGTTGGGGTTTACTGAATCATTTGGTTGGGGCTCACTAAATCATTTGGTTGGCGTTGATTGAATCATTTGGTTGGGGTTGACTGAATCATTTGGTTGGGGTTCACTGAATCATTTGGTTGGTGTTGATTGAATCATTTGGTTGGGGTTGACTGAATCATTTGGTTGGTGTTGATTGAATCATTTGGTTGGGTTTCACTGAATCATTTGGTTGGTGCTCACTGAATCATTTGGTTGGTGTTGATTGAATCATTTGGTTGGGTTTACCTGAATCATTTGGTTGGGGCTCACTGAATCATTTGGTTGGTGTTGATTGAATTATTTGGTTGGGTTTAACTGAATCATTTGGTTGGGGCTCACTGAATCATTTGGTTGGTGTTGATTGAATTATTTGGTTGGGGTTGACTGAATCATTTGGTTGGGGTTCACTGAATCATTTGACTGCTATTTAGTTAATTGTTTGGTTGGAGGTGGGTAAGGATTTACAGAACCACTGGGTTAGGGTTTATTGAATCATTTAGTTGGAGTGAAGTGTTGGGTAAGGATTTGGTTTGCTAAGGATGTAAGGAATTATTTGATTATAGTTCAATTAGTTGATTGGTTTGGATTTAGGGGACTCTTTGATTGTGGTTAGTTTAGTGTTTGGTTGGACTTTAATGAACTACTGAGATTTAGTGAATCACTTGGTTAAGGGTTACTGAGTTCACTGAATCATCTGACATGTATTTATTGATTGAGAATGATTTATTAAGAATCAGTTAAGAATCAGTTGGTTGGTGTTTATTGAATCGTTCATTTGGAGTGAGGATTTAGTTTGCTGGTCTGGTTGTTAAATGAGTTGATTGGTTAGAATTTAGGGAATTAATTGAGGTTTAGTAAGGTTTAGTTTATGCTTGGTTGGACTATTGGAATTCAGTGAATCACTGGGTTAGGGTTTGTTGATTCATGTGGTGGAGTTAAGTGAACTATTGAGTAAAGATTCATTGAATCCATGTTGTCTAAGTGAACATTCATTATGACTGTGGGAATTGGTTGAATCCTTTTATTGAATTGAATCCTTTTATTGTGGATAAGTGAATTGGTTGTTTATAATGGAAGTCTGGTCCTACAGATATCTCTTCCTGGAGAGGTCAGACCCAAGACTCCCTGACTGTGGTATTTAGACGCCTCTGAAAGTCTTCATTACCTGGATCAGATGTGTTCTGTTTGGAGTTAAATTCAGGAGGTTAATGAGAACAGGACTCGTTAGGGTTTAGAAAAAACACTTATTGTGGTTTATTGTGTTTATTGTATTTAACTGAATTGTTAGACTGTGATTAGTGAGCTGACTGATTGAATTATTCAATATAATAAAGCAAGTTAATTGGTTAGACTATAGGTAATTGTTAATAGACTAATGAAGTGAGTTAACAGGGTTTAGAGAATTGTTTGACTGTGGTTAGTGAGTTGATTGGTTAAGGTTTAGAGAATAACTATTGTAAATATGTAGGTTAATTGGTTAGACTATAGGTAATCACCAATAGGGTAATTAAGTGGGTTAACAGGGTCTAGGAAATTAATTGTGGTTAGTAAGTTGATTAGTTAGGGTTTAGAGTTCAGGGTTTAGAGAATAACTAATTGTAAATAATTGGTTAATTGGTTAGACTATAGGGAATCATTAATATGCTAATTAAGCAATTTATTATGGTTAAGAGAATTATTTATTGTAATTATGTGAGTTAATAAGACTTAGATAATTGTTTATAGTAATTATGTATGTTAGGCAACCGTTAGATTGTGGTTAAGTGAGTTGATTGATTAGGGTTTGGAGAATTCTTTATTGTAATTAGGTGAGTTAATTGGTTAGTCTAAAGGAAATGTGTTAATTGATAAATTGAGTGAGTTATAGAGTGTAGATAATTATTTATTGTAATTAAGTGCATTAATAAGATTTAGATAATTATTTATTGTAATTAAGTGCATTAATAAGATTTAGGTAATTATTTATTGTAATTAAGTGCATTAATAAGATTTATGTAATTGTTTATTGTAATTAAGTGAGTTAGTGGGTTGATTGGTTAGGGTTTAGAGAATTACTTATTGTAATTAGGTGAGTTAATTGGTTAGACTATAGGGAATCGTTTATAGGGTAATTAAGTGAGTCAATAGGGTTTAGGGTATTGTTAGATTGTGGTTGGTGAGTTTAT
Source organism: Salminus brasiliensis (assembly GCF_030463535.1). Classification (NCBI taxonomy): domain Eukaryota; kingdom Metazoa; phylum Chordata; class Actinopteri; order Characiformes; family Bryconidae; genus Salminus; species Salminus brasiliensis. The sequence goes on from NC_132886.1 coordinate 3,704,338, forward strand.
TGGTTAGGGTTTAGAAAATGACTGATTGTAATTAGACTATAGGGAATTGTTAATTAATTGGTAATTAAGTGAGTTAATAGAGTTTAGGGTATTGCTAGATTGTGGTTAAGGTAAGGTCGGTAAGATTCAGGAAAATATTCACACCTGGGCCTGATACAGAAACCCAATCAGAACCAAGCTAATGTGACTCAATGTGTATCATTGTATCTCGCTCACAGCAAAACACACTGCATCCCACACACATACAGTACATCCTTGAACTGGACTGGCTGTTAATTGGACGGTTCACGGGAAGTAGAAAGCGCGGCTGATAAGGACGGTGCTGACGACGATGCTGGCGATGAGGTTGAGGGTGCGAGTCAGATTAAGGAAGAGGGCTAATTCTGAAAACAGTCATTTGTGCCGCTCTCCTTCAGCAGACGACTGCGGTACCTGTTACCTGTTATCTGATGATGCAGAACATCCTCAAACACACTGTCTGCGCTTTCCCACTGAAGATGAACTCGCATCATTAGGAGATGTAAACACACACACACACACACACTCAAACTTTCATCTCAAGACCCTTAAAAGCCCCGACAGTGGGGGGAAAAAAGAAAAGGGTTAAGCTTTGAAGTTGTGTGCAGCACTCCTGGTATTTCAGGATCAATTTATTATCTGTGATTTGATTTCTTCTTCCTCTCATATTACCAGTCCTCTGCCCTCCATTACCAACCAGGCCTTGGCTAGTCGGCTTTGAAGTCAAAGTCAAAATGATCTGTCTGTATGGACATGCAGGGCGAGAGACAGTCAGAAAGAGTGAGAGAGATAGAGAGAGAGAGAGAGAGAGTGGAGGGGGGTGTAAATATGCATCTTATATATATATATATCTTCCTCCATATATTAGGAGACCATCTTCAAAGTGCACCTTTCATACACTCTTAAAAATAAAGAAGATACAATGGGTTTATTGAGCAGCGCCAGAGAAGAACCTTCTCCTGGTTCCATAAAGAATCATGTTTGTGGAGACACTGCTCAGAGAACCTGGGGAACCTTTGAAGCTTTATTGTTTTAAGATTCTAGACCAAAGCTGAGAGCAGTGACTGTAAAATGGAAACTGTAGGGCTGTCAAACATTCTGGTTTCAATAAAGAGGTTTGTGTGAAAAACCTTTTAAAGTGTTTTTTTTTTAATTGAAAGATTTACTTTTGTTTATACTTTTTTATAAAAACATGGTTCTTTATGGAACCCTTGAAGCACTTTAAGGTTTAGGGGTATAGACCAACGCTGGCAACAGAATAGGTTGGGAACTGTTGGGCTGCCAACCATTTTTGGTTCCAAAAAGAACCATATTTGTAAGAGATGTTTATGTAAAGAACCTTTTTTTTGTTTGTTTGCCAATATAAATATTTATTCAAATTAAAATTCATCAAAAAAATGGTTCTTCTATGATTTCTATGACATTGCTCAGAGAACCCTTGGAAGTGTCTTTATTTTCAAGAGTGTAGAGATAATAAAATGTGTTGGGAACTGTAGGACTGTCAACATTTTTTGGCTGAAGAACCATTTTTGTAAAATAGAACCTTTATTTTACCAATTAAAAGATTTTCTTTACCAAAGTGGCTGTTTATGGAACCAAAAATGGTTCTTCTACGACTTCTACGACATTACTCAGAGAACCATCTGAAACACGTTTATTTTTTAACAGTGTAGACCAACGCTGGTAGTAGAATAAGTTGTACTGAAGAGGAACTGTAGGGCTGTCAACCAGTTTTGGTTCCAAAAAGAACCATTTTTTGTGAAAGACATTTGTGTGAAGAACCTGTTAAAGGTTGTTTTTTTCACATTCATATCTATTTTATACAAATGTTTTTATGGAACCAAAAATGGTTCTTCTATGACATTTCTCAAAGAACCCTTTGAAGCATGTTTATTTTTAAGAGTGTAGACCAGAGCTGGCAATAGAATGGGTTGTGAACTTTAGGGGTGGCAACCATTTTTGTAAAAGAGATGTTTGTGTGAAGAACCTTTCAAATGTTTATATATATAAATATATATATATATGTTCTCTGAGCAATGTCATAGAAATCACAGAAGACGGGAATTTGAAGAAATATATATCTTAATTTATATATATATATATTTGAAGATTCTTTACATTTATATCTCTTTTACAAAAACGTTTTTGTTTTTTTTTTGGAAACAAAAATGGTTCTTCTATAACATTGCTCAGAGAACCCTTTGAAGCATGTTTATTTTTTAAGAGTGTAGACCAACGCTGGTAGTAGAATGGGTTGTATTGTGTATTGTAGAGAACTGTGATTGTGACTTGGTTCCATAAGAACCCATTTTTGTTAAAGTGGTTTGTGTGAAGAACCGTTTAAAGTCATTTTACCAATTTGAAGATTTCTTCACATTCAAATCTCTTTTAGAAACATGGTTCCTCATTGAACTCATTGCTCGGAGAACCCTTTGTAGCACCTTTATTTTTAAGAGCATAAACAAAAGCTGGTAATGGAATAGGTTGTACTGAAGAGAACAATGACTGTCGGCTCTCAACTCTTCTACAATATGAAATCAGAATAAATATGTTTTAAGAAGATAAACCGCAGGAACGAGCTGTTCTAACAACTGCATTTTCTTTCATTGGTTCTAAATCTGGCAGTCGGTGCTCGTAAATCCCCAGAATGTGTCCCCAAGAGTGTGGAATGTCATCACCCAGCTGTTCTTGCAGATGTAAGATGGTTGTCTAAAAAGGTACTTATGATTATTCGTACATTATCTGAGAATGATTCTCCGTACAATCCCGCAGGTCAGCGCTAACGGCAAGTGGGAAGCATGTGAGTCATGACTGAGGCAAAGGAGGTCTGCAACTGGTGCAGGCAGCTATATATCGACGTACTAGCTAAACGAACTACGCTGACATGTATCCACGTATGACCATGCTCTGATTACGACCCACGCGGGCTCCAGAGCACTACATGGGCTGATGCATGCTTGGGGTGGCTGCAGAGGTAGCTTTGTACACTTTGATTGGACATTTAATGAGCATAGTTTGCTACATTGTTTGCCACAAGTCAGTTCTGCCTTGCTAGAGCTGCCCCAGCCAACAGTGAATATTAAAACTGTGAACTGCAAGCACCCAGGAGCCACAACCAGCTCAGCCATGGAGAGGTAGGCCACACAAACTCTGCAGGGTAATGGTCGCCCATTCATCCAGCCCGAACTGCCACCTACCAGTCTGACGACCGGCACCTGTCCACATTACTTGTTAGACAATAGTCAACCAGTCATACAGCAGCAATAAGCAACCAAATGAAGAATGAAAAATGAAGAAATTAATATAGTAGTGTATTCGACTCTATGGGATGTCTACCTCACACACAGTTAGTAGTTAAAAATGATACATTTATGGATCAATCCAAGTCGATTATTAGCAGTTCTGGTGATCTGTTTGCACTTTATGAAGAAAGCATGAGGGAGATCCAGGGACGGACTGGCCATCTGGCATAGCGGGCATCATGTCCTGGTGGGACAATATGCTATTTGGGTGGACAATCCCCACACTTAAAAAAAAAATATATATATATATATGGGTCTGACCGGCCTATAAAACCAGTAGATCAGTGGTCCGAAGACTTTCCACTAGATTTTGGATGAGCGTTAGTTAGTGAGGTCAGGATGTTCAATGATCACCCACTCCCTAACTCCCAAATCCCAAAAGTACTGGATGGAGCTCCACCGTCCGTCATTCCAGAGAACACAGTTCTTCCACTGCCTCACAGCTCCTCAATGCTGGGGGGCTTTATACCCCTCTACTAGCCCAACGCCTGGCCTGGCATTAGGCAGCATGGTGCCCATAGGTTCATCATGTTTATCTGCTCTGGAGAGTCCTATTCTATTGGCAATGCTTTTGCCAACATGTCCACTGGACACACAACTCCAATGCTTAAAGGACCTGCTGTTAACACCTTGGTGCCAGGGGTGCCACAGGATGCCTTCAGAAGTCTTGTGGAGTCCAGGCCTCCATGGGTCAGACCTGTGTTGATGGCAGGATATTAGGCAGGTGGTTTTAATGTTATGGCTGATTGCCGTACATTTTAAACAGTCTTGCCTCACACTGACTTCACTCTACAAAAGTCCTGTAGAAAAGCAAGAGCTGCGGTCAAAACATCACTGCTGCCATGATCAAATATCTGACCACAGGGCTAATTGTCCTCTGCTGACCTGCCCTGCAATCTTTATGCACCACAATTAACAGCTGTTCTATCAAAAAATCCCAGAAAGACACGAGCTGGAGCTCAGTGGCCCCTATTAGGGCTGGAAAGAGAGAGCGAGGGAGCGCGAGAGAGCGCGAGAGATTTAAATAATTTATCTGTGCAGGTCCAGAGTGCGCTCCAAGGACACACTCTCTGTTTAGGTGAATGACTAATATTTGCATTGCCATGGTGATCTGGACTCGAGTCTCAGTCTCTTTGTCTCAAATGGACGGATAAATGCCCGTGAGGTCATTTCAGACGAGGGAGAGCATGCTCTGTAATCAGCCTCACAGGGTAGAGGTGGTGCTCTCACTACCCTTATATACCCATATACACACAGCCCTACTGACACACTCACACCAGCAACACACACCGCCACGTCTGAAGAAAACGGTAGCCGTTTCTAATAACAAGGAACACACACACACACACACACACACACACACACTAAATCTTATTGGGCTGGTGGAGCTTATATACTGTAATAATGAATGAATAATAACGCTGGACGCTAGAAACCTGGACACAGTCGGACAGTGACTCCAAACACACATCAGAGGTGGGTGAGGGTCCTCGAGTCCTGACCTCAACCCCATCAACAGTATGTGGACTGTAAAATACTGATTCAATAAGAACTGCAGCTCAACTGGATTAGACTGAGATTATAAAACCAGGATGAGGATTAGGATTAGGTGTTGGGTTGAGGTTATGGTAAGGATTAGGACTAGGGTTAGGGTTTTGGGTTAAGGTTAAGGTTAAGGTTAAGGTTAGGACTAGGGTTAGGGTTAGGGTTAGGGTTAGGGTTTTGGGTTAAGTTTAAGGTTAGGATTAGGGTTAGGATTAGGGTTATTGTTATGGTCAGGATTAGGACTAGGGTTAGGGTGTTTGGTTAAGGTTAAGGTTAAGATTAGGGTTAGGATTTGGACTATGACTAGGGTTTTGGATTGAGGTTGAGGTTAGGGTTAGGGTTAGGGTTATGGTTATGGTCAGGATTAGGACTAGGGTTAGGGTGTTTGGTTAAGGTTAAGGTTAAGGTTAGGGTTAGGATTTGGACTATGACTAGGGTTTTGGGTTGAGGTTGAGGTTAGGGTTAGGGTTAGGGTTAGGCATAGGGTTCGGGTTAGGGTTTTGGGTTGAGGTTAAGGCTAGGATTAGGGTTAGGGTTTTGGGTTGATTTTAAGGTTAGGATTGGGACTAAGGTTAGGGTTTTGGGTTGATCTTAAGGTTAGGATTAGGATTAGGGTTTTGGGTTCAGGTTCAGGTTACGATTAGGACTAGGGTTGGGGTTTTGGGTTGATCTTAAGGTTAGGATTAGGACTACGGTTAGGGTTTTGGGTTGATCTTAAGGTTAGGATTAGGACTAGGGTTTTGGGTTCAGGTTCAGGTTAGGATTAGGACTAGGGTTGGGGTTTTGGGTTGATCTTAAGGTTAGGATTAGGACTAGGGTTTTGGGTTCAGGTTC
>NC_132886.1:3715036-3745036 GCF_030463535.1 Salminus brasiliensis
CTGTCAGCAGAATCAAATTTTCAAGCTTTATGCATTCTCTGATTCTTCAAACCTTATGCTAACTCCTCTCAACCATGGGGTAAGCATTGCCAACCATGTCTACTGTGTACTGAGCATTTCTCCGGTGCTGCTTATGCTGTCACTGACCCTGGTTTTGTTGCTTGGATTTTTCTTTTGGATTTCCCTTTAGCTTTGGTTGAAAATGGTCTATGTCACCTTGCTCATGCTAACCACTTGCCCCACCTTCCTTACTCCATTATAATAAATCTATGGCATTGTTTTACATCTGCAACCATCTGGTTAGTTTTTTTTTTTTTTTTTGGCGAAAACATTGCTTGTCTGCTAGTAAGGCAAATCAAAACCCCCATATCCCTGCCAGGAACCTGCATAAAGGATCAGTTCAGTCAAGTGGGTGGTGCACTGTTCCACTGTGCAGTATTGCTTGCACAAACATAACCTTCATGAAATAATCATATGGGAAACTTTACCAACAACCTCACCCTAAAACTCAACTGAAGATCTCTTTTTGGAAGCTGCTACAGAACATCTACAATAGCCAGATGAGTTTTGGAAAAGAACATCCCGCCAACTGTGAAGCATGGAGGTGGGTCTCGGTGGGTTCGGCTGCCAGTGACATTGGCAATATTGCAAGGCTAAACACTTTTAGTTCTCTTTTTGTAAAAATGTGACAAAAGATGTCATAAAGAACTTTTACATCAAGAGAAAGTGACATCCATCCATCCCTCCATCCATCTATCTTCCTATCTACCCATCCATCTGTCCACCCATCTATCTATCTAGTATGCATATCCATTTGTCTATATAAGTGTATGACCTTTGTAACCTCTGTAAGAACATAAGCAACCTCTGAGAGCAACCAAGAACCAAAAAGAGAACCTTTCTAAGAGCACAAGGAAGAACCTCTGAGAACAACCAATACTTGTGTTTGTCCACCTATTTGTCTGTCTGTCCATCTATACATTAATATACTTATCTATTATCTCTATATCTATTATATATATCTATCTTATCATACAAATATATGGCTGCCAGTGACCAGAGGCTACACTCTAAAAGGTTACAAAGGGTTCTTTGAGAGACACCATAGAAGAACCACTTTTAGTTCTTTTTTGCAATATAGATGTGACAAAAGATGCCACCTTTCCGTCAAGAGAAAGTAACATCCATCCATCCATCTATCTTTCTTTATAGTATTACATTAGAAAACTTCAGTAGATATAGTTATAAGTATCTATATATATCTTATACTTATATCTAGATATAGATATAAGTATCTATATCTCGGATTCGTCTGTTCGTCCGTCCCTACATCCATCCAGCTATCGGTCTACAATAAACAACTATCTCTCTACCCATCTATCGATTGGTCCATCCATCCATCCGTCCATCTACCTGTCCATCTATCTATTCATTTATCTATCCATCTATCTAGTATGCATATCCATTTGTATATATATAACTGTTTGCCCACCTATTTGTCTGTCTGTTCATCCATCTACTTACTTACTTGTCTGACTGTCTGTATATTAATCTACTTATCTATCTCTATGTCTCTATATCTCTATTATGTATATCTATCTTATCTTACACATATATGGCTGCCAGAGACATTGTCAATGTTGCAAGGCTACACTCTAAAAGGTTACAAAAGATTCTTTGAGAGACACCATAAAATAACCACTTTTAGTTATTTTTTATTATATAGATGTGACAAAAGATGTGATAAAGAACCTTTACGTCAAGAGAAAGTGACATCCATCCATCTATCTTTCTATATGTTATTATATTAGAAAGCTGTATATTTATTAAGGTATCTATATCTTGTATTCGTCTGTTCGTCCGTCCATTCAGCCATCCATCTACCTGTCTATCTATCCGTCTATAATAAATATCTATCTACCCATCCATCTGTTGATCGGTCCACCCATCCATCCATCCATCCGTCCATCTACCTGTCCATCTATCTGTCTATCTATCCGTCTATAATAAATATCTATCTACCCATCCATCTGTTGATCGGTCCACCCATCCATCCATCCATCCGTCCATCTACCTGTCCATCTATCTGTCTATCTATCCGTCTATAATAAATATCTATCTACCCATCCATCTGTTGATCGGTCCACCCATCCATCCATCCATCCGTCCATCTACCTGTCCATCTATCTGTCTATCTATCCGTCTATAATAAATATCTATCTACCCATCCATCTGTTGATCGGTCCACCCATCCATCCATTCATCCATCCATCCGTCCATCTACCTGTCCATCTATCTATCATTTATCCATCCATCAGTGTTTGTCCACTTATTTGTCTGTCTGTCCATCTATCTACTTACTTGTCTGTCTGTCTGTCTGTATATTAATCTACTTATCTATCTCTATATCTCTATTATGTATATCTATCTTAGCTTTCACATATATATTCTTTTTTGTAATAAAGATGTGATACAACAAGAGGTTAAAGGTTAAACTCACACATCTCAATGACAAACACGGTTCTTTATGGAACCAAAAGTGGTTCTTCTATGGCATCACTCAAAGAACCATTTGCAGCACTTTTGTTTGTAAGAGTGTAGAGGAAATTCCACAAAACACCAGCAAATCCTGGATGCAAGCATCAAAACATCTGTTAAACAGCTGAAGCTGAAAAGAGGATGAAGGAGATCTTCTTCAAGAGGATTATGACTCCAAACACACCTCAAAAGTCTACCTGAAGAGTTCGATTCCGTCTATCTAGGGAGACACCAACTGAAGCTTTTGGAAAGGCCTTCAACCTCAACCTAGAGAGAGTGGCAATATTGTATAATAATGGCCGAAGCTCTTCCAGTATTACTCCACCAAGTACACATTTGTATGGATTTAAATTTGGAAGGTGAAGCTGTTAATGAACAGCCGAAACCCAACGAGAGCTTAAATGCTGAAGATTTCACACAGTCCACTAAACACAGACACTGTGGGTGTAGTGTTGCTAATTAGGTAGGTAGATGGGGTACATTGTTTGGTTTGAGACAAATAATTAGATCAGCCAATCAGAGGGAGCATAGGATAGGATAACTGAAATACAGAGCAGCTGGTTATACTGGTTGACCAGTTCAGCTCTTGACCAGTACAGGATATGGTTTTGTTTAAGTTTGATGGTTTAGCTGCTCTACAACCTGGCCGAGCTACACAACTGGGATGCTTAAGCTGGTCAACCAACATGCTCAGTATGTCTACACTGGATGACCAGCATGTCCATCAGGAGCTGGTTCACCAGTATAACATATGTTTTGGTCTGGATGACCAGCTTTTCAACCACGTCGACCGGCTTAGACCATCTGAAACCAGCTACCAGCAGAAGTGTGAATCCCCAATCACCTAATGTTTTGGCCGTTGCTTGCCACCCTGATGATTGGGAAATTATGAGCTACTCCTTGATTTTTCTGACTTGATGCATGAAAAAGAGATCACCAAGATTTAAACAGAGAACCTCTGTACGAACATGAGGAAGAACCTCTGAGAGCAAACAGGAACCAAAAAGAGAACGTCCCTAAGAGCATGAAAAAGAAACCCCTAGGAGGAAACAAGAACCAAAAAGAGAACCTCTGTAAGAGCATGTTCAAGATGGAGATGTTCAAGATAAAGAACCTTTAAAAGCAAACCAAGACTCAAAAAAGAACCTATATAAGAGCTTGATGAAGAGACCACAGGAGGAACCAAGAACCAAACAGAGAACCTTCCTAAGAGCATGAGAAAGAACCTTTAAAAGCAAACCAAGACTCAAAAAGAGAACCTCTCTACTAGCATGAGGAAGAACCTCTGAGAGCGACCAGGACTTAAACAGAGAACCTCTCTAACAGCACAAGCAAGAACCTCTGACAGGAACCAATAACCGATACTTAAACAGAGAACCTCTCTAACAACACAAGGAAGAACCTCTGAGAGGAACCAATACTTAAACAGAGAACCTCTCTAACAGCACAAGCAAGAACCTCTGAGAGGAACTAATACTTAAACAGAGAACCTCTCTAACAGCACAAGCAAGAACCTCTGGGAGGAACCAATAATCAATACTTAAACAGAGAACCTCTCTAACAGCACAAGCAAGAACCTCTGAGAGGAACTAATACTTAAACAGAGAACCTCTCTAACAGCACAAGCAAGAACCTCTGGGAGGAACCAATAATCAATACTTAAACAGAGAACCTCTCTAACAGCACAAGCAAGAACCTCTGAGAGGAACCAATACTTAAACAGAGAACCTCTCTAACAGCATAAGCAAGAACCTCTGAGAGGAACCAATAACCAATACTTAAACAGAGAACCTCTCTAACAGCACAAGCAAGAACCTCTGAGAGGAACCAATAATCAATGCTTAAACAGAGAACCTCTCTAACAGCATAAGCAAGAACCTCTGAGAGGAACCAATATTTAAACAGAGAACCTCTCTAACAGCACAAGCAAGAACCTCTGAGAGGAACCAATAACCAATACTTAAACAGAGAACCTCTCTAACAGCATAAGCAAGAACCTCTGACAGGAACCAATACTTAAACAGAGAACCTCTCTAACAGCATAAGCAAGAACCTCTGAGAGGAACCAATAACCAATACTTAAACAGAGAACCTCTCTAACAGCACAAGCAAGAACCTCTGAGAGGAACCAATAATCAATGCTTAAACAGAGAACCTCTCTAACAGCATAAGCAAGAACCTCTGAGAGGAACCAATATTTAAACAGAGAACCTCTCTAACAGCACAAGCAAGAACCTCTGAGAGGAACCAATAATCAATACTTAAACAGAGAACCTCTCTAACAGCACAAGCAAGAACCTCTGACAGGAACCAATAACCAATACTTAAACAGAGAACCTCTCTACCAGCTCAAGCAAGAACCTCTGACAGGAACCAATAACCAATACTTAAACAAAGAACCTCTCTAACAGCATAAGCAAGAACCTCTGAGAGGAACCAGGACTTAAACAGAGAACCTCTCTAACAACATGAGGAAGAACCTCTGAGAGGAACCAATAACCAATACTTAAACAGAGAACCTCTCTACCAGCTCAAGCAAGAACCTCTGAGAGGAACCAGGACTTAAACAGAGAACCTCTCTAACAGCTCAAGCAAGAACCTCAATAATCAATTTCCTAAATCTGTTCTTCACCCCAGGAAGCTTCGAGAGAGCTCCTTCCAGAAACAGAGCCCCGCTGTTGCTGCTGCAGGTTAGCCCTGTTCCTGGGTCAGGAGACTCTGTCCTGAAAACGCATGAAAACGAACAGAAACACACACAGGTTTTATGGTTACACTCTCCTTTGTGCGGCTTGTTTTAAGCAGGTTTACAGAGGCTCACGACACATCAATACTCCACTTGATTACATTCCCACCTCCACCGAGAGGCCGCCATGAATATTCATTAGGGCGTCCTAACAAAACGTGTGTGTGTGTGTGTGTGTGTCCCATACACACACACACACGCAAACACACACACACACATGCCTGGCTTAATTTCTTTATGAATATTAACGGCAGCATTATGTCCCTGTGCAGACTGACAGCACTTGAGCTAATCCTGTTATTGTTCCGGGCCAAGATAGCTGCCGCTCTTACTTAAAGCAGCGTCAGAAAGCCTTTTGTCTTCGAGGTCTTTTCTTTTTTCCTTTATATTTTTTTCATCATCCCCTTCATCTTCCTTGTCTCGGCACCGGTGTGTTTGCCTCACGTCGGCATGACGACGACCCCGAGTCGATCAGAAAACAATTTGTAGAGGTGGAGGTGGGGGTGAAGGTGGGAATGGTGTGTTTCTCTGAGAGTGTTTTATCAATGCTCCGATCTCAAGCCGGTTTTTTTTCCCATTAATTCCCGGAGAACACAGATCTAGAGAACCACAAAAGCATTTCATCAGCATGAGCTGATCAAAGCATTGAACAGAAGCACAAAGATCTGAGTGTTCTTTTCTGAAAATCAGAAACCAGTGCTTTTAACAATTGATCCTAATGCAAAGAAGCTTTACTGATATGAAGATAGGAAGAACCTTGAGAGGAACCAAGACTCAAAAGAAAAAACTCTCCAAGAGTGTGAAGAAGAACCTTGAGATAAATCGAGACTCAAACGAGGAATCTTCCTTTGGAAGAACCACTAAAAGGAACCACGACTCCAGATGAATCTATGAGCATGAAGAACCTTCGTAGAGAAACCAAGAACCTCCTGAAACCTCCCTAAAGCCTCGGGCCCACCACAGGACTTTCAAAGTTACTACACGACTTCAACCTGTTGCTGGATCGAACCAAAAACTCCCCAAAACAAACGTGTCTTAGGTTACCTAGGAGACGCAGGGTTGTACCACCATTTGCGCCACTGACCCAAATGTAAGGAAACGTGACAACTTTTCCAACCTTTGGGGGAGGTCATGGGTTGGAGGACGGGGGCAGTATGGTCTGTACAGACTGCAGGGGGAGTTGGAGGTGAGTAGCACAGCACATATAGGAGGCTAACCTGTATACAATGTTGTAGATGTTGGCTTTTCAAAGGAAATTTCCTTAAACATTCCACCTTAAATTGTGCTGCAGTTTTGATATATACTAGTGCCAGAATGAAGCTGCTGTATCGTTTAAGGTGAAACATAAAATATCAATTAGAAAGAAATGTTTTTTTTTATTGGCAACCAACAGGAATCGATGGCGGGTCAAAAATAATAATCAATCATAATTGATATGTTCCGACTGCTCTGAAACGATCTAAAATCTGAGAGTCTGCACCCCTCACACACTCCTCAGTTCTCTCTCCAACAGTCGACTCCGACTAACGAAAAATCTGCAGACTAGAGCCAATCAGCACAGACTCAGCCAGACTGAGAATCAGGGCTAAAATAAAAAAATATGAAATGCAACACTGGCCTAAGAGTATGAAACCGAGACTCAAAAAAAACAAATACACTGACTATGAGCATGAGGAAGAACCTCTGCGAAGAACAGAGACTCAAAAGAAACATGAGGAACCTCTGAGAGGAACCCAGACTTAACAGAAGCAAGAGAAGTCTAAGGTGAATCAAGACTCAAAAGGAGAAACTCCCTAGGAGCATAAAAAAGAATCTCTGAACTGAGACTTACATTGAGAAACATGTTAAGAACATGAGAAAGAACCTGGAGAGAACCAAGACTCAAAAGACGAAACTCTGCAGAATATGAGAAAGAACTTCTGAGAGGAACTCAGATCAACTTTATAATAATATAAGGAAGAAACTCTGAGAAGAACTATGGATGCAAAAGGAGTCTTATGAGCTTAAGAATGAACCTCTGAGAGGAATCAAGTCTTACATTGAGAAACAGAAAGAAACATTGAAAAGAAGCAAAACTCAAAAGGAGGCTATAACCAGAAACATTAGGAGGAGCCACTGAGATGAAACCTGGACTCAACCGGAGACATTTACTAAGATCATTAGGATGAACCACAGAGAGAAACCAAGATTCAAAGGGAAAACCTCCCCAAGATCAACATTGAGAAGAACCGAGAAGATGTAAGGAGTAGGGCAGTGGTGGCTCAGCGGTGGGGCAGTGGTGGCTCAGTTAGAGTGCCGGGTTATCGATAACAGGGTTGTGGGTTTGATTCCCGGGCTTGGCAAGCTGCCACTGTTGGGCTCTTGAGCAAGGCCCCTTACCCTCTCTGCTCCCCGGGTGCTGGAGTTGGCTGCCCACCGCTCTGGGTGGGTGTGTGTGTGTGTGTGTGTGTGTACTCACTGCCCCTAGTGCACTAGTGTGTGTGTGTGTGTGTGTGAGTGTGTGTTCACTACCACAGATGGGTTAAATGCGGAGGACACATTTCACTGTGCAGTGTACACTGTACAGTGACAAATACATGCACCTTTAGATGTGAGGAAGACTTACTGAAATTAAAATCAAAAGAGCATTAGGAAGAACCTTGAGAGAAACCAAGACTCAAAATGAGAAACTCCCCAGAAAATAAGGAAGAGAGAGAAACTCTTCTGAGAGAAACTCTAAGAGACTCAAACTGAGGATGAATCTGTAAGATGAATCGAGACTCCAATAGAGAAACTCTATGAAAGTGACTTAAAAACACTGAAAGGAACCAAAACTAAAGAAAAATCTCCTTAAGAGCATAACAAAGTACCTCTGAGAAAAACCAAGACCCTAGCAGCATGATGAAGAACCTGTAGGAGAAAACAAGATGTAAATGAAGAACCTCCTTGACTCAAGACTCAAAATAAGAAACTTCCCAAGAGCAGGAGGAAGAACCTGTGAGAAGAACCAAAATCAAAAAAGCTTATGTCTAAACTGAGTCACGAGTCACTTCAGAGAGGGTCTTTGGATCTCAGAATTTGGCAATGTTTGAGTTACAGTGTCAGGAACCTCATAGGCATGTCTATTAGAGATTACTGAACACCTCCTCAGGCTTTGAGAAGAGTACGTGATCATTTAGGACTGCAGTTAGCACCATGGTACTAATCAGTGGGGGTTTTGTGAGCTAGTTGTGATTTGATTGCTGCTTGTTTTTTTCTGATCAATTAGTCAATAAAATCGGTCAATTAATCAATCAACAAATGGACTCCTGCTGTTTTCAGCTGTGAGGAGAAATTATTACATTAATCGACTTAAATTAAATTACTGTGATTGTTGAACTTTAAAGCGTCTGAAATAAAGCTCTGCGCTCCAGAGCGGTGAAGCAACACTAGAGTCTTCAGGAGCCTCAGCGTTTGCATACGTCCTGCTGAATAAATTATGCAAATGAGAAGTCCAAATCATTTCAATTCAAGATATGCATGAAATCGCCAAATGCCGGCCTGTTAGCTAACACTCCAATCTCTGCTCATCTATCTGATAGGGATAACTGATAGCCATCTGTTCAATTTCCATCTCTCTCTCTCTCGCTCACTCTCTCACTCTCTCTCTTTGTGACAACCATTTTGATTGACAGAGTGTGTTTGGCATGCTGCCACGGCCGACAGCCTATTGAATCATTGACACACACAACAGCTTAGTGCCATTTAATGACAATCTTACACACACATGTGCACACTTACCATCACACACACACACACACACACACAGATGTGGTTGTGTTGTCAACACTGTTGTTCAGAGAGAAAGCGGTGCTGACGCCCTTTCAGAAGGAAAAGATCTGTAGCTTATTTTAGTCTGATCCTATTTAAGGCTCCTATTTTAGCTTATGTTCCAATCTCTTTCAGCTTGAACCGCAAATAAGAAAAAGATGAAGGTGAAAATGTGTGTCCTAACTTCTTCTCTGGGTTCTGCCACAGCACAAATCTATATTTTCCCACTTCTTCTTCCATTTTCAGCTCAATCAATAAATCTGTTTACCACCAGTATCAAAGAACGATTAGAGAAAATGTGTAAAAAACAAAAAAAAACTGTAAATTGGACTTTATATGGGCATGTAGAGGAGAAACGACCAGAATTCACTCTCTTATTTATACACACCTTCTATACCTGGAGATGAAGAACATTCATCAGTAGGAGACCACAAAAAGAAGGCCCTGAACAAGACCTTGCAAAATATATATATATATATATATATATATATATATATATATATATATATATATTATACTGGTATTTATGCTGTTTTGTGTTCTAAAGTGATGTTTAAGTGAGTCTGGATGAGTGTTTCAGGGAGTTCTGGGTGGATACTGTCATGGTATCAACCAGGCTAAGAAATGGGCTTGTGGTTGTCTCAGGCGCAGGTTACCATGCTTTTAAGAGACTCAATGGTTGAGTTCTTTCATAAGAAACAGGAAAGCAAGAAAGCTGCATTTCCATGCCCTTGTTTTTAAATGAAGGTACTTCATTTATAAGAAGAACTGGTCAAGCTTTAGGTGAATACTGTATTTTGCCCCATGTTACAATATTTTCTGCTGAACAGACTGATAGAAAAGGGCCAGAATTAGTTAGAACTAAATATTCATTATTGTATTTAAAATATTTAATAATAACTTTTTTAAAAACATTTTCTAAATATGTGATTTTGTCCTAGCAGTGGATATGCATTCTGTAAAACATATTTTTTTTTGTATTGTTCTTGTTTATGTTTTATGTTCCAAAAGTTTTCAATATCCAAAATGGAATATTGTGAAAGAAGCAAGCACCTATTCAACTTAATAAATAAACAAATAAATAAATAAATAAATAAAAACATATATGTGTGCTGAACTTAGAGGCTGTCAGTATTTCTAAAGTAAGGTATCTTAAATGTTCTACATTCACAGTAAGGAGTTATATATGTCCCATAGCAGGGAATTGTACTTTTGCTATGCCAAGAAACTACACAGCAAGAAACTGCACACTTCTGGAGTAAGGCACCTTCACTTTTCTACAGCATGGAAATGTCAAGAAGCATGTATTTTCTAGGACACCAAAATAAAATAAAATTGACCAGTGGTTGTCATTCCTGTTACTGGAGAAGCACCAACAAAAGGTTCTGTTAGAGTATGCAGAACACACAACATCTAGGGTCTATAAATCTGAAATTTCCAGAAACAATAAATTGATTATACTAAATTGCAAAAAAAAAATGTTCTTCAAAACAAATCTCTATTTTTTATAGGAATTAATACATTTTCTACAGCAAATATCCATAAATCAAAATCTATAAAATGTCATAACTGGTCCTTAAATTCTATACAGCAAGTATCTATAACTGTTCTATAGCAAATATTCATAACATTTCTTCAAACAGAAAAAATCTGAAAAATTTATACTGCATGTATCAATGAATTTCGTACAGCAAATATCTATAAATGTATATTCGTAATGTATATGGATTTATATATTTTATATAAAAAATTATCTACTCTATAAAATCCTACACAAGTATTTCTTTAGTAAGTATTAAAAAATCAACAATCTGTACATTTTCTATGGCAAGAGTCTGTATATTTTCTATATTATTACAGTGGGTTTGCTCATGTGGTCTATTGTAAAAACTCTTATTTGTGACATGTACCACATGGTACCACATGTTATTTTACAGTAAATGATTGAGTGTGGTTTACAGTAAGGTGTTGCACACTGGCAAGGCACCATGTCATCATAGCAGAAAGAGGAAGAAGAGGGTGGAAGAATGATGGAAAGAGTCGTTTCTCCACACTTACATCACTCAGTCCAGCTTCCAGAATCTTCACCCCACTCTCCTTCTCCAACTGGCCCTTCTGCTCCACTGGAGAGAGAAAGAGAGGGAGAGGGAATCAGCATGGATGTGTGCCCTGGGTTATAGTGGAAGTGGAGGTAATGTTTATGTATCACCTGTGTGTGCAGACATGTAGTTTCAACTTTCCACAAAAATCAGTCACAAATGAACACATATCATATTAATAACTCACTGTTTACTAAAATCTTTAAGAAGTTAATAATAATCCCCATATGAATTCATATAGCCCTGCTGAACTACAGATAACTACATATACAAATTCAAATAATATTACCAGATAAACATGTTTCTATTTATTTTATGTCAGTAATTAATTAATTAATGAGTTAATTAATTTTAAATTTATTTGTACATTCAAGTATTTGTACTTTCTACTGCAGGTTATCATATTTTACAAACATTTTCTACAATAAGTACCCTAACATTTTCTAAATCCGTTAATTTTCTACAACAAGGATCAGTAATGTGACTACAGCAGGACCCTTTACAATTTGTACACCAGGAATATTTATGCTACAGCCAGAGTCTGTAAAATGTTTAAGAAACGTGTACATTTCCTGCCTCACAAATGTGTAAAGGTTCTACAGCAAATAATTTCATACATTAATGACCATAAGTGCAAATAATGACCATATATTCAACCCTACACACAATGTAAACATTCAGATGTTTTCTATGAAAACCTATAAATAGTCTACAGCAAGAATCTGTGAATAGTCTACAACAAGAATCTGTAAATTTACTACACCAGGAATCTGTCAATACTCTACAGCAAGAATCTGTAAATTTACAACAGCAAGATTTTGTAAATGTACAACACCAGGCATCTGTAAATACTCTACATGAAGTATCTGCAAATTTACAACAGCAAGAATCTGTAAATTTACAACAGCAAGAATCTGTAAATACTCTACAGCAAGCATCTGTAAATTTACTACAGTAAGAATCTGTAAATTTACAACAGGAATCTGTAAATACTCTACAGCAAGCATCTGTAAATTTACTACAGTAAGAATCTGTAAATGTACAACACTAGGAATCTGTAAATACTCTACATGAAGAATCTGCAAATTTACAACAGCAAGAATCTGTAAATTTACAACAGCAAGAATCTGTAAATTTACAACACCAGGAATCTATAAATACTCTACAGCAAGCATCTGTAAATTTACTACAGTAAGAATCTGTAAATTTACTGCAGCAAGAATCTGTACATTTACAACAGCAAGAATCTGTACATTTACAACATCAGAAATCTGTCAATACTCTACAGCAAGAATCTGTGAATTTACACCAGGAATCTGTAAATACTCCACAGCAAGGATCTGTAAATTTACACCAGGAATCTGTAAATACTCTACATCAAGTATCTTTACATTTACAACATCAAGAATCTGTAAATTTACAACAGCAGGAATTTGTAAATGTACTACAGCAGGAATCTGTACATTGTTTTGCAGCAAGAATCTGTAAAATTACTACAACAAGAATCTGTACATTTACTACAGCAGGAATCAGTAAATTTACAACAGGAATCTGTAAATACTCTACAGCAACCATCTGTAAATTTACAACAGTAAAAATCTGCAAATGTAAAACACCAGGAATCTGTAAATACTCTACATGAAGTATCTGCAAATTTACAACAGCGAGAATCTGTAAATTTACAACACCAGGAATATGTAAATACCCTACATCAAATATCTGCAAATTTACAACAGCAAGAATCTGTAAATTTACAACAGCAAGAATCTGTACATTTACAACATCAGAAATCTGTCAATACTCTACAGCAAGAATCGGTGAATTTACACCAGGAATCTGTAAATACTCTACATCAAGTATCTTTAAATTTACAACATCAAGAATCTGTAAATTTACTACAGCAGGAATCTGTACATTGTTTTGCAGCAAGAATCTATAAAAAATTTCTACAACAAGAATCTGTACATTTACTACAGCAGGAATTTGTAAATACTCTACAGCAAGAATCTGTAAATTTATTACAGAAGGAATCTGTAAATACTCTATAGCAAGCAACTGTAAATTTACTACTGCAAGAATCTGTAAATGTACCACAGCAGGAATCAGTAAATTTACTACATGAATCCAATAGAAATGCTCCAGAATGGCTTGAAATAATTTATTTTTACATTGACATTGGCTGAGTTAGGAAGGATTTTTCCTCCTCCTATAAAACTGCTGTTTTGGAGATACAAGGTTTTTATTTTTTGCGAGACCACAATGTAAGCATGGTAATGAAGAACAGGTCTGGTATTGATCATTTAGATTCAGTTTGTTGGATCAAATCAAAGGAGCAATCTGTAAAACATTATAAAACAGAATTTCCATCATTTCTTAGACAACCTTCTCAGTGACGGAAGCTAAACCAGGTTCAACACAGCGGCCGTTTGATCAGAGTTGCCGGAGCTCAAACATGCCTGCTTATATATTCCGTATCAGGTTTCTGAGTGGCTATGTGTGATTACTGGCATCAGTGCAGAAGCGTTTGTTCAGCCGAGCGCCTTCTATAATCAAAAAACAGCACTTAAGCTCAATCAGCGAGTGAGATTGGTCTTCAGATAGATGAATATGCACGAATGTAACACGATTAGACGCTTCCATGTAAAATCAAAGCTGTAAAATGCAACAGCAGAGCGAGATGGAAGTAGAAGACGGGTTTGGGCCACTTTGATTTCAATGTGTGTGTGTGTGTGTGTGTGTGTGTGTGTGTGTGTGTGTGTTATTCTCTTCAATCTTTCACTCTTTAATAAAACATTTAAAGTACCAGACTGAATCAAAAGAGAAAATAATTACACACTGCAAAATCAGACCTAATGACAGACAGAGAGACAGACAGACAAAGAGCACTAATCTCTAATGTACAAAAAAGAAAGACATACAGAAATCAAGCAAACACTGAGAGAGAGAGAGAGAGAGAGAGAGAGAGAGAGAGAGAGCTATTAGGCTCTAAACAGACTGTGTGGAGTCAGAGCCACAGCAGAGACCGATCCGACTCAGTGACCGGTTCTCTACCACATCTTTTGTCACATCTCGATTACTAGAAAGGTTCTTTAAGGAACCAAAAGCGGTTCATCTATGGCATCTCTCCAAGAACCTTTTTGTAGCCCCTTTATTTTGTAGCGTGTCCGTGATTTACGAGCTCAATGATAGCCGACCTTTTAGTGTAAATTTGGTATGGATGCTATGGGCTCCGCTACATCATGACTTTCCTAAAGCTGCCAGCAGCGTCGCACCTCTGAGGAGACGTTTGGCTCGAGTTCTGGATTTGAGTGTTGTACGACATCTGACGTTTGACACCGTCGACTTGAACAACCCAAGATATCTGAGTCAATGCCTCCTTGAGCTCCTCAAGTCCTTTTCCAAAGGATAAGATTTTACAGAATAACATTTTACAGAAGTTATTCTTCACTGACGAGGGAGAGCACGGTCAAAAAGTCGTAGAAATGACTGATATGGCACATTCACTAAAATCCAGACTGAGAAACTCTGGTAACAATTAGCCCACCTCCTCATGTCCAACTAAGCCCCAGCCGAATATGGCTTGAGAGAAAGAGAGAGACAGAGAAAAGGCATAAAAAAAGAATAAAAAGAGATATATATAGAGTAGAGACATATTGCCAATAGAATAGGACTCTCTGGAGCAGATCAACATCATGACCCAATTGGCACCATGCTGTCTAATGCCAGGCGTGGGCTAGTAGGGGGGTACAAAGCCCCCCAAGAAGAAGAACGGTGGAAGAACGGTGTTCTCTGAAATGATGATGGTAGAACTTCATCCAGTACTTTTGGATGGGATGAGTTGGAGAATTGGAGATGAGGTGAAGGTGAGGTGGTGATAATCACCAGCCAACATCCTGACCTCACTAACTAACGCTCTTGTCACTAAATGCAATCAAATCCTCACAACAATGCTCCTCCTCCAAAATCTAGTAGAAAGTCTTTTTCCCTGGACAGTAGAGTCAGTTACTCCAACAAAAGCAGGAGAAACTCTTTTAATATCCTTGATTTCAGAAGAAACACTGGATGAGCAGGTGTCCCAATACTTTTTGAATTTGATCTCTAGCCTTTGGAGTTGAATGCTTTGCTTGTTCTAAGTTTTTCGAGGCTGTGCAGATGTTGCAGTACTGACTGAAATATGGCCGAGATTGTAGTTTTCAATACACTGACAGAAAGAGCACTGAAAAGGAGAGACTGTTGTAGAGAGAGAGGGAGAGGGAGAGTCCTCCTGGGTGAGGGTTAATGCTAATGAGACGAGTGGAGGTGTCCAGTGTTGGTCTGTCTGCTGGAGACGCTTTAATTAGGATTTTAATCTCAGCGTTCCTCTCTCTGTCTGCACTCCTTCACGGCTACAGTCCATATAATTAAATACAACAGCCCAGACCAATCATCCAGAGAGGACTCACCACTAATCTCCCTCTCTCTCTCTCTCTCTCTCTCTCTCTCTCTCACTGCCACAACTACTACAATGTCAGTTAAGGGCTTTCCGTCCACTTCCCCTATGTAAATTTCAAAAGTACGCATCAGAAACACTCAGACGAGGTGGAAAACTCGGTTTATGGACGAAGAAGACACGTAGTGATGGAACACGTAGCTGAAGGCCTCAGAGAGCTCCTCTCTGGATCTGACCATGATGGTGATCTTCTTCACCACCTCTCACTTCAACCATTAATCAAGATCAGACCAGACTAAACATCTGAGGTTTAAATAAGACTCCAGACTCCTCCAGAATAATCCTCTCCAACCATGTTCTGATCACCTGCAGCTGATGTTCTGCAGCTGCTTCTGATTCTACACATTTGAAAGAGACACAATACTCTACACACTCTACACTCTGCCTAAGTACTCTGTCCAGGACAGAGAAGTGGCAGTGTCCTTTTAAACACACTCACCCTTCCGTTGTGCCAAACCACAGTAACAGAAGACATGTTGGGTTATGCAACAAGACGATGACCCAAAATACACATCAGAACATCAAGTAATGAACTAAGACTAAGTCCTCTCAGAAGAGGAGGAGGGTCTTCAGTCTGGGTTTGAGGACAGCGAGTGTTGGACTCTGCTGTTCGGACACCCAGGGGAAGCTCGTTCCACCACTTCGGTGCAGGACAGAAAAAAGCCTGGACGCTCATCTTCCGTGGATCTTAAAGGATGGCGGGTCGAGCCGAGCCGTACTTGAAGCTGGAAGGGCTCTTGGTGCAGATCGGCTTTTGACCATCGCCATCAAGTACGGAGGGGCTGGCTGGTCCAGTCTTGGCTTTGTAGGCCAGGGTCAGGGGTTTGAGTTGGATACAGGCAGCAGCTACAGGAAGCCAGTGAAGAGAGAATACAGTAGAAAAGGAGATGCACATGTCTGAACTTAGAAATGTGATAGACGACCCGTGTCGCTGCATTCTGGATCAATTTCAGGGGCCTGATGGTGCACAGAGGGAAACTAGCCAGAATGAAGCTGCAGTAATCAAGTCTTGAAATGACAAGAGACTGAATAAGCACCTGGGTGGCCTCTCTAAAGAGGAAGGGTCGGATTCTCCAGTTTTAATGAAGTGTTCTAATTTTTCACAGGACTGTGTAACACAAGCCAATGAAAATACAGTGAAAGATTTGAAAGATGGCAGCCAGTCAGATTGTACTAATGTACAGCTCAGAAGGGTGGCGATATCTGCAGAAAATTGCATTACTGTAGCTGATGGAAACCGCTGGAAATGTTGGCCACATTTTTATTGCTTGTCTGAGCAAATTAGCAGTTGTAATTTCCTGCAAAATTTGATGTATCGATAAAAAGGGTGGCGTTTGAGATGCTTCCGTCTCTAATCTCATGGGTTGGAAATTCATCACCGTGGGCTTCCCTGACGTTCCCATGGTCTCCTTATCAGGATCTTCTTTTCATTTGATTTGATGTTTCTCCATCAGAGCCGTTGGGTGTCATATCCCATCTACCTGAGCTGTTTGAGAACTTCCCATTCAGGGCGACTAGAACCTTTTCTGGACCTCACTGTAAGAGCTGAGAAGTGTCAGTGTCCTTTTAAACACATTCACCCTTCCACTGTGCCAAATCACAGTGACAGAAGACATGTTGGGTTATGCAACAAGACAATGACCCAAAATACACATTAGAACATCAAGTGACGAACGGTAGAAAAAAGTAGAATATGTGTTCTGGAATGATAAAGGCAGATTCCTGAACTTTACCCTGTAGAGATGCTGTGGCCTGACCTGAAGAGGACTGTGCATGTAAGATATCCTATAAATACTGATGAACTCAAACATGTCTGCAGGGAGGAATCCTCCAAAGTTCCTCCTCTACGTCACGGAAATCTTATTTACAGCTACAGGAAACGCTGGGTGGCGGTGATGCTGCTAAAAAGAGGATGCAGGGTATGACATTCAGGAGTTCACTTACTTTTTCTAGCGTACACTGAGGATGCGTACTTAGTGGGCTTAATACAATACATGATCAGCACAACTGCGCGTGTGTTTTTTTGTTTGTCTATAATTGTGACTCAGACAATGTTATTAGTAATCAGCGAAGAAATCCAGGTCATTCCAAAGGTTTCACTTACTTTTTCTAGCCTGCAGTTTGGATGTTATTCAATTTGCTCAATATAAGATATGAACAGTACAGAATTATGTGTTATTGGTTTAGTTAGACTGTGTTCATCTATAATTGAGACTTAGATAACAATCAGATCATTTTATTAGTAATCAGTGCAGAAATCCAAAGTATTTCCAAATGATTCACTTACTTTTTCTAGCCTGCACTCAGGATGTTTACTCAGTATGCTCTAGACAAGAAATGAACAGTACAGATGAGTGTGTATGTGTGTGTTATTAGTTTAGCTAGATTGTGTTGTCTATTGTGACTTAGATAACAATTAGACCATTTTATTACTAATAAGTGCAGAAATCCAGGTAATTCCAAATGGTTCACTTACTTTTTCTAGCCTGCAGGATGTTTATTTAACATGCTGAATAAAAGGTATGAACACTACAACTGTGTGTGTTAATAGTATTGCTAGACTATGTTTGTCTATAATTGTGACTTAGATAAAAATCAGACCCTTTTATTATTAACATTCTGTTCCCTGCATTTTGTCAGTGCAGAATTCCAGGTCACTCCAAAAGGTTCACTTACTTTTTCTAGCCTACACTAAGGATGCTTGCTCAGTATGTTAAATACAAGATATGAACAGTACAGATGAGTGTGTGTGTGTGTTTTATTTGTTTAGTTCGACTGCGTTTGTCTATAATTGTGATTTAGAAATCAGACCATTTCATTAGTAGTCAGTGTAGAAATCCAGGCACTTCCAAAGTGTTAACTTACTTTTTCTAGCCTGCAGTTTGGATTTGTATTCAACATGCTCAATAAAAGATATGAACAACACAATGTGTGTGTGTTATTTGTTTAGTTAGATTGTGTTTGATATCATTGCAACTTAGATAAAGATCAGACAATTGTATTAACAATCAGTGCAGAAATCCAGATACTTACTTTTAAGGTTTAACTTACTTTTTCTAGCCTGCACTGAGAATCTCAACCCAGTGTCCTCAACAAAAGACACAACAGTACAACTTACAGTCTCTTAGTTCAGTTAGATTGCGTATGTCTGTAATTGGGATTAGATAACGATCAGACCAGTTTTATTAGTAATCAGACATTCAGGTCACTCCAAAGGCTTCACTTACTTGCGTTTGCAACTGTGCTCTACTATTTCATGAACAGATGTGTATCTCTGGCTTCGTGTTCTGTTGTTTATACAGGAGAGGCTTTAGAGCCAGGGCTTCCAGCACACCTGGTTCATCTCATAAAGGGCTGGATAATTAGCTGATGAGTTGAAGCAGGTGTGTTAGAGCATGAAAACACTAAAGCACACACTGCTGGAGATCATGAACCATCCTGTGCAGGCGAAGACCTCAACCGGAGAGAGCTGACACCGAGAATTAAACCTACAATCCAATGGGGCTGTTGTTGTTGTTGTTGTTTATTTGTTGATTTTTAGCCTGGGACACTTTCATGTCAGACCTCTCTGTCATGTGAGTGGACAGATTTGAGCCGATAGTTTATTTATTCTGTTAAAAAATGTTTCATTATGTTTTATTATCTAAATTATAACCCTTGGGGAGGTCATGGGGTGTCCATTGGGAAATAAAGCATCAAACTTTTAAAAAAGTGAGTTTGCGTGTCTGTCAGGTTGAGTCCAAGCATTAGAATAATTATTATGGACAAAAGTATTGGGACACACCTCGTAATCATTG
Organism: Salminus brasiliensis; assembly: GCF_030463535.1. Taxonomy (NCBI): domain Eukaryota; kingdom Metazoa; phylum Chordata; class Actinopteri; order Characiformes; family Bryconidae; genus Salminus; species Salminus brasiliensis. Next base: position 3,734,492 of record NC_132886.1, read on the forward strand.
AATTCAGGTGTATGATTCAGTCCCATTGCCACAGGTATATAAAATCAAGTCCCTAGCCATGCAGTCTGCCTCCCCACAACTCGATTATTAGAAAATTGGGGGATTATGACTTGTATGCTTTGGGTGGGATTAAATTCACATTGGGTCCTGGGGTCATTTTCTGTTTCACAGCAGGCTTCCATCGTCCGAAAGGAAATTACAGCCTGAATTACCTGCTGTTTTTCACTGAACTAGTTTTAGCCTCATCTGGATTCACATCTCTGCATTTTTCCAAGCAGATGTCGCCTCACGCCGGGAATAAAGGTGTTTGGCCGCTGCTGGACACCGTATTTAGTGTCCGAGTGCCTGTATCAGAGCTCCTCCTCCAGTGGATATTAAAAAAACGTTCCCAACCACTGAAACAAGCCTGGTTTTAGCTTTCTCCTTCACAGCGGAGCAGCACCACCAGCTTTTTTAAAGGTCAGCTACACCTCCTATGCCCTGGCGAAACACTAGTAATAGGCCTGCATCTCCCCAGGGCAGCGTCTGAAGGTACTTTGAGGTTTTCGGCAATAAGTAAGTCCTCTTCGTCCGAAACGCTGCCAGAATCCCGGTCATGCTGCTAGCCATAACACAATTGGCCTTGCTCTCTCCAGGGTGGGTAGATGGCGCTCTCTCCAAACATCACTCCAGTGCGGTGCTGGGCATCTCCACTGGCGTCCGCTGGCCGATGCTTCGGAGCCTTGTATACGACGCTTCCCTCCAGGGGCTGACTGGTCAGGTGTCAGAGGGGGCGTGTCTTGGTCTTCACCCTCACTAGTGTCAAGAGCATTGCATGTGATGGGGGGGGGTAGGTACGGACGGGGTAACTGGCGATCATAAATGTATTAAAGATAAATAAATAAATAAAATAAAGGTGAATTAAGACTATAAGACATCAGTTGAACATTTTTAGGTTTCTGAACAGTGATTAAAAAAAAATTAACTAATAATAATGTCATATTTTGTAAAGGAAATCAAATATTTTTGAACAGGGATTTGACCCCAGCACTGAGCAAATTGAAATATTAGAAAATTTGAATTCAGGATTCAGTGTTTTTTAAGTAGTAGTAGTAGTCGTATTGCATGTAGTGTATAGTCAGACTGAGATCAGACTGGACATGCAGTCGGATTGGAATTAGACCTGCACTGGCCTCCTCCGCCGTGCCCTCCGAGCTGTCAGCAGGCACTTTAAATGTAAATGAGAAACTGCAGACAGAATCAGGCAGCGTTCAGCTCTCTCCAGGGAACGAGAGAGCGAGAGAGAGAGAGAGAGAGCGAGAGAGATGTATGCGAACACTGTGTTTTGAAAAATAATGCATGATGCAGGTTGGTGGGTTTGGCTTGAGGGACGTGGGGCGAGTGTAGATGAGGAATGGCTCCGCGGCCGAGCTGAACCGATACGCTGACACGCGCCGTCTCCGAGTGTGAAGAGTAGGGCTGTGTGTTTAGGCAGCGAGGTAAAATTGCTAACATCAGAAAACACAGCAAGGAGGGAGAGACGTGTAACACTTTCCTATCAGTAACCGATAAATTGACAAAAGTATTGGGACACCTGCTCATTCATTCCCTGCTTCTTCTGAAATCCAGGGTATTTCTCCTGCTTCTGTTGGAGTTACTGTCTCTACTGTCCAGAGAAGACGTTAGGCTGTCTGCTAGACTAGACTCTGGAGAAGCATTGCTGTGAGGATAGTTTGATTGCATTCAGCGACAAGAGCATTATTAGTGCGGTCAGGATGTTGGCTGACCACCACCTCACCCACCTCATCGTAAACAAAGTACTGGATGGAGCATCATCTTCAGCTCTTCCACTGCTCCACAGCTTAATGCTGGAAGGGGGGGGGGGTGCTTAATACCCCTCTACTAGCCCACGCCTGGCCAATAGGTCCAGCTATGTTGACCTACCCCAGAAAGTCTTATTCTATTGGCAGTGCTTCTCTACAGGGACTAGACAAGCTGGGTCTGGCACCGGGTGCAGCTTATAGTAGCCGAGTGCACGCTTTAGAAGGGGTGTCCACAAACTTTTGGACACGTAGTGTATGTTAGGTGGGGGTTGGGACTGTGAACCGAACTGCTCCTTTAAACAGTCAGCAGAGCGGAGCTCTCTGTTCAGGAGGATTTCAATCACTCTCTAATTTGCCATGCCTTGCTAAGCATGCACACACACACACACACACGCTCACGCTCGGTCCATATTTGCTGTTCTGTTTTAATATAAATTGTCTTGACTTCCTCTATTATTCAAGACAGGCCGTGAAAACACAGTTGTCAAACTTGATTTTCAAGCCATTTCTCAAGTGCCGTTAATTACGCCTCAGTCAGTGTAATTTTACCGCTAATATGCATTTTTCTGCGATCCAGCTGTTCCAGTCATCCCTCTGTCACGGTGTCATAACACCTCCCATCCAAACACCACCACCCCCCCCCTCCCCCGCTGACACACATCAAATATTTAAAGCAAATATAAATGCTAAGTGAACACAGCGGCACAAGCCTGACTGATCGACCAACCCCTTCCGCCCGGACCGCGCTATAGCTTATACAGTTTGGAGTTATAGACGGATTTCTAATAGGGATTAAAACATAATAATATTATATACACAATATTGACAAAAGTATTGGGACACAGCTCTTAATCTTTGCCGCGGGTGAATAAGTTCAGCCCCTAGCCACGTATGAAAAAATGGGAGGTTCTGAGGAGCTCACTGAACTCCACCCTGGTGAAAATTTAGATCTTCCCTCCTAGATCTTCCTCCATTAGCGTGAGTGGTGTTATTATTGAACAGTGGAAGCGTTTGGAGAGCAGCTCACAGAGAGCAGCTCAGCCACCGAGTGTCTGTCAGACCATGTAAAGCTACAGAGCGGGGTCAGGGCCGAGTGCTGAGCTCAGAGCAGAGTGCAGAAAGGTCTCCAACGCTCTGCTGCTGCCTCAATGATTGAGCTTTGAGAGTTGGGATAAGGTGGGATGAGGTGGGATGAGGTGGAGTGGTGATGATCCAACACCCTGATCACATTAACACTCCTCCAAAATCTAGTAGAAAGTCTTCTTCTCTGGACAGTAGAGACAGTCCCTCCAACAAAAGCAGGAGAAACCTTTTAATATCCTTGATTTCAGAAGAAACAATGGATGAGCAGGTGTCCCAATACTTTTGTCACAGAGTGTAGGACATTATCAGATGTTATTTGACAGCTGATGTTAATCTAGTTTAGGAAACTGGCAACATTTGGACCCACTTAAGAGTGCTGAGGCATGAGGTGGCATCCTTGCAGGGTCAGTGGTCTCTAAACTGTGTCCTATCAAAGCAGCTCGCCGTGACGTTCCCGACCTTCCTACCGTCCCGCTGAGTCTGGGCCTGCCTGGACGAGTCTCCAAGGCAGCAGCTTTGTTTCTCTGAAGCTAAAGACTTCAGTGTTTCTGCTCTGAGAATCAAGAGCAGAACAAGGACGCGCTTGTTTATCTGATTCTCATTCACACTCGATTTGGCTGTTGAGTCTGAGGCCTGACCCGGTTCATCAGGAGTAAGTGCTCTCTCCATCTCTCTCGCTCCCTCTCGCTCCCTCTCGCTCCCTCTCTTATCTTAACTCTCGACCTGTCCCGAAAAAGTCAAGATGTCTGAAGAGCTTCTGAAACGGTGGCCTTTTTGAATGAAGTGTCGAGGCCGACAATGACAAAGTAAACAAGTAAACAAAACGCACAAGATGATAAAAGTCAAAGAGGACGTGAACGGCATACTGCTCACCCTCACACGCCCAGAACCGGCGCCGTGGAGCGGAGCATCTATCGGTGTCCTCGATTCTGCTGAATTTATTAATAAAAGTGAAACCTCTATTTTTGTGCTTCCACTCACTGGCCACTTTATTAGAAACCCCTACCTTGTGCTTCCACTCACTGGCCACTTTATTAGAAACACATACCTTGTGCTTCCACTCACTGGCCACTTTATTAGAAACACATACCTTGTGCTTCCACTCACTGGCCACTTTATTAGAAACACATACCTTGTGCTTCCACTCCCTGGCCACTTTATTAGAAACCCCTACCTTGCGCTTCCACTCCCTGGCCACTTTATTAGAAACCCCTACCCTTGTGAGTCCACTCCCTGGCCACTTTATTAGAAACCTCTACCTTGTGCTTCCACTCACTGGCCACTTTATTAGAAACCCCTACCCTTGTGCTTCCACTCCCTGGCCACTTTATTAGAAACCCCTACCCTTGTGCTTCCACTCACTGGCCACTTTATTAGAAACCCCTACCCTTGTGCTTCCACTCCCTGGCCACTTTATTAGAAACCCCTACCTTGTGCTTCCACTCACTGGCCACTTTATTAGAAACACATTCCTTGTGCTTCCACTCACTGGCCACTTTATTAGAAACACATACCTTGTGCTTCCACTCCCTGGCCACTTTATTAGAAACCCCTACCCTTGTGAGTCCACTCCCTGGCCACTTTATTAGAAACCTCTACCTTGTGCTTCCACTCACTGGCCACTTTATTAGAAACCCCTACCCTTGTGCTTCCACTCACTGGCCACTTTATTAGAAACCCCTACCCTTGTGCTTCCACTCACTGGCCACTTTATTAGAAACCCCTACCTTTGTGCTTCCACTCACTGGCCACTTTATTAGAAACCCCTACCTTTGTGCTTCCACTCACTGGCCACTTTATTAGAAACCCCTACCTTGTGCTTCCACTCACTGGCCACTTTATTAGAAACACATACCTTGTGCTTCCACTCACTGGCCACTTTATTAGAAACACATACCTTGTGCTTCCCCACTGGCCACTTTATTAGAAACACCTACCTTGTGCTTCCACTCACTGGCCACTTTATTAGAAACCCCTACCTTGCGCTTCCACTCCCTGGCCACTTTATTAGAAACCCCTACCCTTGTGAGTCCACTCCCTGGCCACTTTATTAGAAACCTCTACCTTGTGCTTCCACTCACTGGCCACTTTATTAGAAACCCCTACCCTTGTGCTTCCACTCCCTGGCCACTTTATTAGAAACCTCTACCTTGTGTATCCACTCACTGGCCACTTTATTAGAAACCCCTACCTTTGTGCTTCCACTCACTGGCCACTTTATTAGAAACACATTCCTTGTGCTTTCACTCACTGGCCACTTTATTAGAAACCCCTACATTGTTCTTCCACTCACTGGCCACTTTATTAGAAACCTCTACCTTGTGCTTCCACTCACTGGCCACTTTATTAGAAACCCCTACCCTTGTGCTTCCACTCACTGGCCACTTTATTAGAAACCCCTACCCTTGTGAGTCCACTCACTGGCCACTTTATTAGAAACACATTCCTTGTGCTTTCACTCACTGGCCACTTTATTAGAAACCCCTACATTGTTCTTCCACTCACTGGCCACTTTATTAGAAACCTCTACCTTGTGAGTCCACTCCCTGGCCACTTTATTAGAAACATCTACCTTGTGTATCCACTCACTGGCCACTTTATTAGAAACCCCTACCTTTGTGCTTCCACTCACTGGCCACTTTATTAGAAACACATTCCTTGTGCTTTCACTCACTGGCCACTTTATTAGAAACACATTCCTTGTGCTTTCACTCACTGGCCACTTTATTAGAAACACATTCCTTGTGCTTCCACTCACTGGCCACTTTATTAGAAACACATTCCTTGTGCTTTCACTCACTGGCCACTTTATTAGAAACCCCTACATTGTTCTTCCACTCACTGGCCATGGCCAACAGTGGTTCTTCTATGCCGTCGCTCAAAGAACCTACAGCTCCTACTCTTGACGAGGCCTGACGAGGTTTGACAAGAGCAACGCTTTCGAGGCGGTTCTTTTAATATCTCGCTGCGTCTCAGACGCCCACACTCGTCTCTCTGGTGTTAGGACTGGTTCTCCGTACCGCCGGCAGCAAGAGCGTGAGAAGCAGAGGGGACGGCCCCCAGAACCATCAGAGAGAAATCAGTCCTGCTTTCGCACAGCCGCTCTGACACACAACCCCGCCCTGCACGTATCAAACCTGCACACGCACTTATCCATCACTCCGGCAGAGCGCGAGAGATGAAGAGAGAGATAGAGAGAGAGAGAGAGAGAGAGAGAGAGAGAGGGAGAGAGAGAGAGAGAGAGAGACGGATGATGCACCTCGTCCATTTTTCATCTACAATCAGCTGGAAGAAATGCAGAACTCACAAGAGCCCCTCCGCTGAACACCAACGAGTCCAGATTTCTAATCATCGGCAGCTCTGCACCTGCCACCTATACTAGACCTGGAGTGTGTAGAACCAGTCGTGAAGAACCCGCACACTCCTGAGCTCTATTTCCAGCATACACTATATGTCCAAATATTTATGGACACCTAAATGCAATGAATGGAAGAACTGTTATCTCTGGAATGATGGATGGTGAGGCTCCATCCAATACTTTTGGGAGGAGTTGAGGAGTTGGGGATGATGAGGTGGGGTGGTGATCATCATCATCCAACATCCTGACCTCACTAACGCTCTTGTCGCTGAATGCAATCAAATCCTCACAGCAATGCTCCAAACTAAGTCTACGGCTGTAGGCTGAATGAATATGCAGATATGTTTTAAGTTGTATGTCATAAGCCAGGTGAATAGTCTGAATGGGTGGGGTTAGACAGGTGTAGCATGAATGGGTGGAGCAAAACTGTTGTGGGCTGAATGAGTGGAGCTAAACAGTAGGAAGATAAATGGGTGGGGCTGAACTGCTGCAGGTTGGATGGGTGGGGCTAAACTGCTGTAGGCTGAATGGGTGGGGCTAAACAGTTGTAGGCTAAAATGTGGGGCTAAACTGCTGTAGGCTAAAAGGCAGGGCTAAACTGTTGTAGGCTAAAAGGCGGGGCTAAACTGCTGTAGGCTAAAAGGGCGGTGCTGAACTGCTGTAGGCTGAATGGGTGGCGCTAAGCTGCTGTAGGCTAAATGGGGTTCTGCCCTGCTGTAGGCTAAAAGGGTGGTGTTGAACTGCTATAGGCTAAAAGGTCGGTGCTAAACTGCTATAGGCTAAAAGGTGGTGCTAAACTGCTATAGGCTAAAAGGTGGTGCTAAATTGCTGTAGGCTAAAAGGGCGGTGCTAAATTGATGTAGGCTAAAAGGGGGACTGAACTGCTGTAGGCTAAAATGCTGTAGGCTGAATGGGCAGAGCTAAGCTGCTGTAGGCTAAAAGGGTGGGTCTAAAGTGCTGTAGGCTAAAAGGGGGACTGACCTGCTGTAGGCTAAAAGGGTGGTGCTAAATTGATGTAGGCTGAATAGGTGAATGTAAACTGCTGTAGGCTGAATGGGTGGAGCTAAACTGCTGTAGGCTAAAAGGGCAGTGCTGACCTGCTGTAGGCTAAAATGCTGTAGGCTGAATTGATGTAGGTTGAATGGGCGGAGCTAAGCTGCTGTAGGCTAAGAGGTGGGGCTAAACCGCTGTAGTCTAAAAGGTGGGGCTAAGCTGCTGTAGGCTGAATGGGCGGAGCTAAGCTGCTGTAGGCTGAATGGGCGGAGCTAAGCTGTTGTAGGCTGAATGGGCGGGGCTAAGCTGCTTTAAGCTGAAAGGGTAGATGCACTGTGGGTAAACGTTCATGGCTGTGAATGAATGAATCAGCAGACAGTAAATGTAGCTGTGATCATGGCTGTGACATCACAAACACAGTGACGCTGAACCCCTGGATGGAGCGGACGGACCGGATGTGTTTTCGGAGGGTATGGGCTCTTTAATGCCCTGGGCAGAAGGTGAGCCTGTGGTCGTGACTTCCGAGCCGCTTGTGTCTCCTGGTTTGTGAGAGAGAGGAAGGAGGGCAGACACTGGAGCAGCGCTGCTTCTCCTCGGGAAGAAAGAGAACAATCAGCCGCTCGCTAAATCACCCAGCTGAATTTCAATGGCGGCTCGGAGCCCAGCCAGCGCGGCTTTGATACACCTGAGAGATGAAATCAAAGCAGGAACCTTTCTCCTTCTCCCCGACTACACACCCTTATACACACAGCGGAGAGAGAGAGAGAGAGAGAGAGAGACAGAGAGAGAGACGGTGGGAGATGGAAAGCGAAAGAGAGATAGAAAAGAAATGAGAAATGGGGAGAGAGGGAGAGAGTGACAGGGGCGAGAGAGAGTGACAGACAGATGAAAGAAGAGAGAGAGAGAGAGAGAGAGGTGATGGAGAGATAAAAAGGAAAGAGCGCAGTTCTCATAACACAGAGTAAACACTCTTATTCACACTGATTTACACACACACACACACACACACACACACACACAGCAGAATCAGCACAGTGCTACAGACACACCATCTACCTCTGTGTGTGTGTGTGTGGTGTGTAGTGTGGTGTAAACATCCACTCTCAACCTCCCCAAACACACACACACACACATCTGTTTCACTCCGTCCAGAAGATCAGTTATCAGGCTTCCTGACCCGACCCACACCTGACCGGCCCACCTGGAGGACCGCCCACTGTCTGACCTTCAAAGATCACGAATATTAAACCAGTAATAAGACAACTTATTCATTCAAGATGTGTCATCAGTAATGATGCAAGTCTGATTATGAACATCATTAAAAATAATATAGTCTGATTATAAACCTCATTCATAAAACAATAGTCTGATCATAATCATTACTAATGATAATATAGTCTGATTCTTAAGATCATTCATAATATCATAGTCTGACTATGAACATTACTATTGATACTATAGTCTGATTATGCATATAATTAATAATAATATAGTCTGATTATGAACAGTACTATTAATAACACAGTCTGATTATAAACACCATTCATAATATCACAGTCTGATTATAATCCTCATTAATAATAAAATAGTCTGATTATAAACATTACTATTGATACTACAGTCTGATTATAAACATAATTAATATTAATATAGTCTGACTATGAACATTACTATTGATACTATAGTCTGATTATGCATATCATTAATAATAATATAGTCTGACTATGAACAGTACTATTAATAATACATTCTGGTTATAAACACCATTCATAATATCACAGTCTGAGTATAATCCTCATTAATAATAAAATAGTCTGATTATAAACATTACTATTAATACTACAGTCTGATTATAAACATCATTAATAATAATATAATCTGATTATGCATATCATTAATAATAATATAGTCTGATTATGAACAGTACTATTAATAACACAGTCTGATTATAAACACCATTCATAATATCACAGTCTGATTATAATCCTCATTAATAATAAAATAGTCTGATTATAAACATTACTATTGATACTACAGTCTGATTATAAACATTACTATTGATAATATAGTCTGATTATGCATATCATTAATAATAATAATATAGTCTGACTATGAACATTACTATTGATACTACAGTCTCATTATAAACATCATTAATAATAATATAGTCTGATTATAAACATTAATATTGATAATACAATCTGATTATAAACATTACTATTGATACTACAGTCTGATTATAAACATCATTAATAATAATATAGTCTGACTATGAACATTATTAATGATAAAGTCAGACTGTAAGTATTAATCATATTTAAGTCTAATTATAAATATAATTTATGATAATGTAGTCTATAAACTATTAACATCATTAATGAGACAGTGTGGTTAAAAACATTAATAAATAATATCCCTCAACATTATTAAAGAAAATATAATCTGATTATAAACATTATTAATAATAATACAGTCTGTTAATAGGACTATTGAACACTATAAATATTTTATTCTGATTATAAACATTGTTAATAATACTGTTAAAATCTGATCTGAATGTCATAAATAATATAATCTAATTATCATTATTGATGATAATGAATTAACTGATTATAAACATTATTATTAATAAAGCCAGGCTGTAAACATTAATCATAGTAGAGTCTAATTATAAGCATCATTATTGATAATAAAATGTAATTCAGAAAAATCTAATTAAGACTAATCAATTATAATAAAAGTCTAATAATAATCAAATATACATTGATAATAAATGTTAATAATAATTCTAGTCTAAACAATATAAACAATATTAATGTTATTACATATAGATTTTATTATTGATAAGGTCAATCATATTCCTATGACTATTCACAGCATGTTCACATGTGTGTGTGTGAGTGAGTGTGTGTGTGTGTGTGTGTGTATATATATGTGTGAGTGAGTGTGTGTGTGTGAGTGTGAGTGTGTGTGTGTGACGAAAGCAGATGACAGTCTTTCACACTGGCTTAGTTAGCTGCCACTCTACTCCTGCTCAGCTGCTCTTACAGCAAGTACACACACACACACACACACACACACACACACACACACAGCAATATGGACCTGCTACAGTTCGGTATGACACATTACTCACTGTGTGATTTGACCCCTCTCGATTATTTAAATATATATATAAATACATATATAAATAAATATACATATATACATATATATATTTATTTATTAAGTCAAACGTGAGGAATCTGTCATCTTTTGATTTGAATAAATTCAGTGGTGTGAAAAAGTCTGGGCACCTTTGCTCAAAAC
>NC_132886.1:3747536-3772536 GCF_030463535.1 Salminus brasiliensis
GATGGGCCTGAGTGTTGTCTGGACTGCTGGGACTTGCTGCGGGGGGTGGGTGGTTCCTCAGGGGTTCTATGGGCAGAGGTTCTATGTAGAACTGGGACAACACCTTTCGCAGATAGTGCTTTATAGAAAGGTTTGAAAAAAGGGTTTTATGTAGCACTAAGAGGGGGGCTAAGTAAAAAAATTAATAAATTCGAAGCCCCCCTGAGACCCTGAGACCCTAATAACTTTGGTGAGTTGATCAGAGGAATCACACTCAGTAATCGAGACCCTTAATTCATACCGCTTTTTTTTTTTTATCAATATTTTTGGTTTCACAAAATGGACAAAAGTATTGGGACACCTGCTCATTGATTGTTTCTTCTAAAATCAAGGGTATTAAAAAGAGTCTGTCCTGCTGCCCATCCTTTTGTTGGAGTAACTGTCTGTACTGTCCACAGAAGATAGCTCTCTACTAGATTTTAGAGAAGCATTGCTGTGAGGATTTGATTGCGTTCAGTAACAACAGCGTTATCAGTGCTGTCAGGATGTTGGATCATTACCCAACTAATCCCAAATGTTTTGGATGGAGCATCACCATCCTTCCAGAGAACAGGTCCTTATGTGTTATTACTGGGTCCCAATGCTTAACCTCTCCTGGTCCCATCACTGACCCTGGTGGGCATCCATATGTGGGGCCAACTGGGAACCCTGTATGGTTCCCAGCTGAGCTGAGCTGAGCATATACGGCCCACATGGGTGTGTTATGGCCTCTTCCTGTCAGAGCCAGAGTCGGAGATCTCCAGGGATCCCAAAGCAGTCCATATTTTGGCTCTGGACAATCACGATCAATCTGGCCAGGGTCGGAACGACTGGAGGGTTCATCTTTGTTGCAAGAGAGAGCGAGAAAGCGTGCGCGAGAGAGAAAGGTCACCTCATTACAGCTCATTTGTTCCAGCTGTCATTAGGAATCACACACAGCGTCACTCTCGGCAGCGAGAGAAGGGGGTAACGTAGAGGGATGAAGGAAGATGCTATCATATCAGTGCCACTGCCCACACTCACTCCTGAACCTCCCTGAACGTGACCAGTCTCCTTCTAGAGTGCTAAGCTCACACTGAGCCAAAGAGGTTCTATATATGATAAAGGGTTAGTGCAGACACACTGAACCCTCGCAAAACGCACTCCCAAAGTGCAGTCGCCAGGCACATTCACAAAACCTAGAACGCTAAAACAGCTCTCATATATCACATTCACTCACAACGCTCTCACAAATCACACTCACACAGCGCTCTCACAAAGCACACTCACCCAGCGCTCTCACAAAGCACACTCACCCAGCGCTCTCACAAAGCACACTCACCCAGCGCTCTCACAAAGCACACTCACCCAGCGCTCTCACAGAGCACACTCACCCAGCGCTCTCACAGAGCACACTCACCCAGCACTCTCACAAAGCACACTCACACAGCGCTCTCACAGAGCACACTCACCCAGCGCTCTCACAAATCACACTCACCCAACGCTCTCACAAATCACACTTACCCAGCGCTCTCACAAATCACACTCACACAGCGCTCTCACAAATCACACTTACCAAGCGCTCTCACAAATCACACTCACCCAGCGCTCTCTCAAAGCACACTCACCCAGCGCTCTCACAAAGCACACTTACCCAGCGCTCTCACAAAGCACACTTACCCAGCACTCTCACAAATCACACTTACCCAGCGCTCTCACAAAGCACACTCACCCAGCGCTCTCACAAAGCACACTTACCCAGCGCTCTCACAAATCACACTCACCCAGCACTCTCACAGAGCACACTTACCCAGCGCTCTCACAAATCACACTCACACAGCGCTCTCACAAAGCACACTCACCCAGCGCTCTCACAAAGCACACTCACACAGCGCTCTCTCAAATCACACTCAAACTGCAAATTTTAACAGCGCACTCGCACGGTGTACTCAATTAGTACACTCGCAAAGCGCAATCACACCGAGCACTTGCACAGTTTAAGCCACTTTTCCCCTCCGCACTTCCTCCCCACCACATCTACTGACACTGACGTCAGTCAAGTGCCGCCAGGAGGCACGGGACGATGGTTTCAGCAACGGAAACACTGAATACGGCACACTGTTACTAACCCAGCTGAGGAGTGTGTGTGTGTGTGTGTGTGTGTGCGTGCAGTGATAAAGATGGGGGAAACGTTTCACTGCTCAGGGTTTGGCACCGCGGACCACAGTGAAGACCTGTCACTCTGAACAGCAGGAGGAGATCACGCTGAAAGCTGCACTTCCTTCTGCTCTGGCACAGCCAACATGGCTCCTCTCCCACCTCCACAAGCCCCCCCCACCACAGCCAGCCTGGCTCAGCCCCGGGCTGCTGGATCCGAGGAGCTTCGTTCTGGTTAGACAGAACAGTTGAGAGGTTCCGTATAACGTAAACACCACTGCCTTCTAAATGGATAGTGGTCCCATTAACCACCCAGTGAAGAACACCATTCTATACCATTAAGAGTCCTTGGGATGATCCTCCTTCTGGTATATAGTGTTAATTACAGGTAGACACTCTCACTGACCACTGACTTTATGTTTATTTGGGTTTATTCTAATGTTATATAGAGTTAATTACAGGTAGACACTCTCACTGACCACTGACTTTATGTTTATTTGGGTTTATTCTAATGTTATATAGAGTTAATTACAGGTAGACACTCTCACTGACCACTGACTTTATGTTTAATTGGGTTTATTCTAATGTTATATAGAGTTAATTACAGGTAGACACTCTCACTGACCACTGACTTTATGTTTATTTGAGATTATTTTAATGTTATATAGAGTTAATTACAGGTAGATACTCTCACTGACCACTGACTTTATGTTTATTTGGGTTTATTCTAATGTTATATAGAGTTAATTACAGGTAGACACTCACTGATCACTGACTTTATGTTTATTTGGGTTTATTCTAATGTTATATAGAGTTAATTACAGGTAGACACTCTCACTGACCACTGACTTTATGTTTATTTGGGTTTATTCTAATGTTATATAGAGTTAATTACAGGTAGACACTCACTGATCACTGACTTTATGTTTATTTGGGTTTATTCTAATGTTATATAGAGTTAATTACAGGTAGACACTCTCACTGACCACTGACTTTATGTGTATTTGGGTTTATTCTAATGTTATATAGAGTTAATTATAGGTAGACACTCTCACTGACCACTGACTTTATGTTTATTTGGGTTTATTCTAATGTTATATAGAGTTAATTACAGGTAGACACTCAGTGATCACTGACTTTATGTTTATTTGGGTTTATTCTAATGTTATATAGAGTTAATTACAGGTAGACACTCAATGATCACTGACTTTATGTTTATTTGGGTTTATTCTAATGTTATATAGAGTTAATTACAGGTAGACACTCTCACTGACCACTGACTTTATGTTTATTTGGGTTTATTCTAATGTTATATAGAGTTAATTACAGGTAGACACTCACTGATCACTGACTTTATGTTTATTTGGGTTTATTCTAATGTTATATAGAGTTAATTACAGGTAGACACTCAATGATCACTGACTATGTTTATTTGGGTTTATTCTAATGTTATATAGAGTTAATTACAGGTAGACACTCTCACTGACCACTGACTTTATGTTTATTTGGGTTTATTCTAATGTTATATAGAGTTAATTACAGGTAGACACTCTCACTGACCACTGACTTTATGTTTATTTGGGTTTATTCTAATGTTATATAGAGTTAATTACAGGTAGACACTCTCACTGACCACTGACTTTATGTTTATTGTGTTTATTCTAATGTTATATAGAGTTAATTACAGGTAGACTCTCTGACTGACCACTGACTTTATGTTTATTTGGGTTTATTCTGATGGTATATAGAGTTAATTACAGGTAGACACTCACACTAACCACTGACTTTATGTTTATTTGGGTTTATTTTAATGTTATATAGAGTTAATTACAGGTAGACACTCTCGCTGACCACTGACTTTATGTTTATTTGGGTTTATTCTAATGTTATATAGAGTTAATTACAGGTAGACACTCTCACTGACCACTGACTTTATGTTTATTTGGGTTTATTCTAATGTCATATAGAGTTAATTACAGGTAGACACTCTCACTGACCACTGACTTTATGTTTATTGTGTTTATTCTAATGTTATATAGAGTTAATTACAGGTAGACTCTCTGACTGACCACTGACTTTATGTTTATTTGGGTTTATTCTGATGGTATATAGAGTTAATTACAGGTAGACACTCACACTAACCACTGACTTTATGTTTATTTGGGTTTATTTTAATGTTATATAGAGTTAATTACAGGTAGACACTCTCGCTGACCACTGACTTTATGTTTATTTGGGTTTATTCTAATGTTATATAGAGTTAATTACAGGTAGACACTCTCACTGACCACTGACTTTATGTTTATTTGGGTTTATTCTAATGTCATATAGAGTTAATTACAGGTAGACACTCACACTGAACACTGGCTTTATGTATATACAGTAATCACCCATAACATTAAGGCCACTGACACACTAAGTATCTGCTGCTAATGTCTTGGTGCCAGATACCACCGGACACCTTCAGAGGTGTTTTGGAGGTCACGGCTCGACGGGGCAGAACTACACAGTATTAGATAGGTAGTTTTAATGTTATGGCTGATTGGTGTGTATTTTAACAGCACTTTATATGTAGGTGGGCTTTTTCAGCACTTAAGCAGGTGGTTTCCTGATGGAAACTGCCACACAAGGGTGATTGTGATTCTCACAATTGGCGCCCGCCAAACAAGCCCAGTTCCAGCCTTCTCCATCACTGCGGGAATATTCCTAGATCTGCAGCAAAGGTCTTTAAACTTCCAGTAAGACCTGCTTGGAACAATGAGACAGGCTCTTTGTACTTATAATAAACCCCAGCAGAGACTCGCATCAATCAGACTGTCTAGCATTCTGTCCCTTTTCTCACCGAAATCAAAAGATCTCATACATTAAACCACGTCGAGGCTTTCAGCGCTACAGCTGCGGACCTTTCACAGCCCCCTAATGATGTGAACATCTAAAAGCTTCAGCCGAGTCTACATTCTGTGCACCGTCCAACATCCAGGCCAATTATTCCATACATTTGGTCTGGTCTGCTGCTTTGGGTCTATTTGTTAGTTGCTTTTTTTTTTTTTTTCTTGCTGCTGTATGTCTTCTTACATAAGCCTGAGTATCACACACCTCCCCACCATCTCCGAAAAAAGTAACTCTCTCATTTGTGGCTGAGCTAAACCAAACGGCCTCCGGAAGGGAAAGTTCTGGACTTGCCTGAAGTTGTGTAACAACTAACTGTAGAAAATGACATGTGAGCTGGGTCAAGGCAACAGGCTTCCATAAACCCTGCGAGCGAAGCCGGCAGAGCCGGCAGAGCCAGCAGAGCCGACGGAGCCGGCGAACTCAGCGAAGCGGGGTTTAGCCTGTAATGAAGTGTTTTGCCCACACGCTCCTCAGCCGGTCTGCCGGGTCTGTTCCTTGGAAATTTGAGTGGCTTTTGAGGACTCTCCAAATAAACCTGCTCGGATATTTCTCCTAGGATTCTCATTGTTAGATGTAAACAACACAAAAACACACCACATATATATATATATATTATATATACCCCCATATTTATAACTCCTTCAAATGTGCAGAATCAGAATCAGCTGCAGAAGATCAGAACATGGTTGGAGAGGGTTGAAGAAGATCACCATCATGGCCAGATCCAGAGAGCTCTCCGAGGCCTTCAGAAAGAAGGGTGGAGATGCAGGGGAGTCTGGGAGGAGGTTTAAGTAGAACAGCTGACCAACATGACCACGACAGGACGTCCTAATGCCAATGCTGGGGGGTATAATGTATAATGTATAATGCTGGGGGGTATAAAGCCCCCCAGCATTAAGCTGTAGAGCAGTGGAAGAACTGTGTTCTCTGGAATGATGGGTGGTGGAGCTCCATCCAATATTCTGGGATGAGTTGGGGAGTTGGTGATGATGAGCTTCAACATCCTGACCTCACTCATGCTCTTGTTGTTGAATGCAATCAAATCCTCATAGCAATGCTCTACTCAAAATCTAGTAGAAAGCCTTCTTCTCTGGACAGTAGAGAGAGTTACTCCAATAAAAGCAGGTGAAACTCTTTTTAATACCCTTCATTTCAAAGGAAACAGTGAGTGAGCAGGTGTCCAAATACTTTTGTCTGACCTATGTCTATATAGTGTGTTTATATATATGTTGGTTGAAGGACAGAAAGGAGAATAACAAAGACCAGCGGAGAGAGAGAGAGAGAGAGAGGGACTAACAGTGAGTGGGCTTGCTGTCTGTGTGTGTGTGTGTGTGTGTGTGTGTGTGTGTGTGTGTGTGTGTGATTGGTGAGGAAAAGGTAATTCTTTGCCTGTTTACACCTGCAGGTGATAATGTGACACCTCCTTGGCTGAAGTGGTGTAGGGAGAGTGAGAGATGAGAGTGTGTGTGTGTGTGTGTGTGTCCCTGGTGTGTTGACAGGAACACAGAGGTGCTGTGTGAAGTAGAAAAATACCCAGAAGGCCGGGGGCTCCTCAGGGCCTGTAGGCAGGTAATTAGTGAGTGTGTGTGTGTGTGTGTGTGAGTGTGTGTGTAGGACTGCTACAGACAGTGCGGGTTCTCTCTGAACACGGGTTCCTCAGCGCGGGTTAATTACGTGTTAAAGACTTTCGGCTCCAGCAGGACGGTCAGAGCTACAGAGCGCCAGATCAGCTGAACTACAGACACACACTCAACTACAGCCTTCACCCCACACTCTCACCCAGAGTGAATCACACACGAGTGAATCACCCAGAGTGAATCACACACGAGTGAATCACACACGAGTGAATCACACATGAGTGAATCACCCAGAGTGAATCACACACGAGTGAATCACACACGAGTGAATCACCCCACACTCTCACCCAGAGTGAATCACACACGAGTGAATCACCCAGAGTGAATCACACACGAGTGAATCACACACGAGTGAATCACACACGAGTGAATCACACACGAGTGAATCATACAGGTAGGAGAACGTAGACTTAGGGGTCTTACCCAAGGGCTCCTATATGTGTTGAGTGGGAACTGAACCCCAGTCTGCCACAGGCCACTACACCGTCGATCACCAATTCATGTTTTATAGTAAATACAGGATAATTCATCATGGATGCTGAACATTTCATAATGGATAATAAATAATTCATAGTGGTTTTTGAATAAAACAGTAATTACTATAGAAAATTCATAGCGGATACAAAATAATCTATAGTGGATACTGAACAACCTATAGTGGATACTAAATAATCTGTAGTGGATACTAAATAATCTGTAGTGGATACTAAATAATCTGTAGTGGATACTAAATAATCTGTAGTGGACACTAAATAATCTGTAGTGGACACTAAATAATCTGTAGTGGATACTAAATAATCTATAGTGGATACTGAACAACCTATAGTGGATACTAAATAATCTGTAGTGGATACTAAATAATCTGTAGTGGATACTAAATAATCTGTAGTGGATACTAAATAATCTGTAGTGGATACTAAATAATCTGTAGTGGACACTAAATAATCTGTAGTGGATACTAAATAATCTGTAGTGGATACTAAATAATCTGTAGTGGACACTAAATAATCTGTAGTGGATACTAAATAATCTATAGTGGATACTGAACAACCTATAGTGGATACTAAATAATCTGTAGTGGATACTAAATAATCTGTAGTGGATACTAAATAATCTGTAGTGGACACTAAATAATCTGTAGTGGATACTAAATAATCTGTAGTGGATACTAAATAATCTGTAGTGGATACTAAATAATCTGTAGTGGATACTAAATAATCTGTAGTGGACACTAAATAATCTGTAGTGGATACTAAATAATCTGTAGTGGACACTAAATAATCTGTAGTGGATACTAAATAATCTGTAGTGGATACTAAATAGTCTGTAGTGGATACTAAATAATCTGTAGTGGATACTAAATAATCTGTAGTGGATACTAAATAGTCTGTAGTGGATGCTAAATAGTCTGTAGTGGATGCTAAATAATCTGTAGTGGATACTAAATAATCTGTAGTGGATACTAAATAATCTATAGTGCATACTAAATAATTTATAGTGGATACTAAATAATCTATAGTGCATACTAAATCATTTATAGTGGATACTACATAATCTATAGTGGATACTAAATAATCTATAGTGCATACTAAATAATTTATAGTGCATACTAAATAATCTATAGTGCATACTAAATAATTTATAGTGGATACTAAATTTATAGTGGATACTAAATAATCTATGGTGGATACTAAATAATCTATAGTGGATACTAAATAATCTATAGTGGATACTAAATAATTTATAGTGTATATTAAATAATCTATAGTGGACACTAAATAATTTATAGTGTATATTAAATAATCTATAGTGGACACTAAATAATTTATAGTGTATATTAAATAATCTATAATGGATACTACATAATCTATAGTGGACACTAAATAATTCATAATGGATACTAAATAATCCATATTGGATAGTGAAGAATTCATAGTAAATACTGAATGATTCATAGTGGATTTAAAAAAAATCCAGAGCAGATACTGAATCATTCATAGTGAAGTCTTAATAATCCATAGTATATAATGGTAGGTACTGAAGAAATCATACTGGGTGCTGATTAATTCATTATTGTAGTTATGAAGTTACTGAAATAATTCATAGTGGTTAATGAGTGATTGGATAACAGTGAGTGTGAGCAGACAGATGAAGTGTGTGGTGTTGCAGTGTTGAGGTGGTTCTGGGCGGGGGGGTGTCGGTGGTGGTATCGGAGGTGACAGACAGACGCTGGACGCTGTGGTAATGATGCGCTTGCTCGGCCGGGTGGATATTGGAGTGAAAATTGAAAGAGTCTGTCCTCTCAGAAAGAAGAGCGCAGATATGGCAGACTTATCGCCACGGGAACCGGCAGCTGGAGGACTCTGTGTGTGTGTGTGTGTGTGTGCGCGCACAGCAGTGGCTCAGTGCATGCTGGGAAGTGACCCGTGACAGGGCGCCCGTATCGATTTAGAAAGAGCAAGTTACAGAGAGAGAGAGAGAGAGATATTCCTCTTAGGAACTGATACATAATACATACGTTCTCTCTCTCTCTCTCTCTCTCTCTGCCTTTCTCTTCCTCTCTCTCTCTCTCTCTCTCTCTCTCTCTGTCTCATTCTTCTCTTTCTCTCTCTCTCTCTCTGCCTTTCTCTTCCTCTCTCTCTCTCTCTCTCTCTCTCTGTCTCATTCTTCTCTTTCTCTCTCTCTCTCTCTCTCTCTCTCTTTCTCTCATTCTTCTCTCTCTCTCTCTCTCTCTCTCTCTCTCTTTCTCTCATTCTTCTCTCTCTCTCTCTCTCATTCTTCTCTTTCTCTCTCTCTCTCTCTCTCTCTCTTTCTCTCATTCTTCTCTCTCTCTCTCTCTCTCTCTCTCTCTCCCTCTCTCTCTGTCTCTATCTATCCTTCTATCTATCTAATTCTCTCTCTCTCTCTCTCTCTCATTCTTCTCTTTCTCTCTCTCTGCCTCTCTCTCTCTCTCTCTCGCTCTCTCATTCTTCTCTTTCTCTCTCTCTGCCTCTCTCTCTCTCTCTCTCTCTCTCTCTCTCTCTCTTTCTCTCTCTCTCTCTTTCTCTCATTCTTCTCTCTCTCTCTCTCTCTCTCTCATTCTTCTTTTTCTCTCTTTCTCTCTCTCCCTCTCTCTCTCTCTCTCTTTCTCTCTCTCTCTCTCTCTCTCTCATTCTTCTCTTTCTCTCTCTCTGCCTCTCTCTCTCTCTCTCTCTCTCATTCTTCTCTTTCTCTCTCTCTCTCTCTTCCTCTCTCATTCTTCTCTCTCTCTCTCTCATTCTTCTTTTTCTCTCTTTCTCTCTTTCTCTCTCTCCCTCTCTCCCTCTCTCTCTCTCTCTCTCTCTCTCTCTCTCATTCTTCTCTCTCTCTCTCTCTTTCTCTCTTTCTCTCTCTCTCTCTCTCTCTCTCTCTCTTTCTCTCTCTCTCTCTCTCTCTCTCTCTCTCAGATGTGTTGTAAAAGTATGCCACAGGAAATGTTTTAGGACCTGAAGAAAAGAAGCCAGCTGCAGTGGTGAAGTGTCCTGACCTTCGCTATAGAGAGAGAGAGAGAACCTTGGCTGATCCGGCCCTCTATTATCACCCACACACTCTCTGACCCAGGGCTGAGGAGAAGAGATGTCTGAGAGAAAGAAAAAAAGAAAATCAGAGAGAGCGAGCGAGCGAGAGAGAGCGAGCGAGCGAGAGAGAGAGCGAGCAAGAGAGAGAGTGAGACAGAGAGGGAGAGAGAGAGAGTAGAGAAGCATGAAGGTGTGAAGAAGAGCGAGACAGAGGGGAGACAGACACAGACTTCAACAGACTCATTTACAAGAGACAGTTCAGCCCCGCCCACACAGACAGAGTAGCTTCAGTGGTCACTCACATGGCCCCGCCCCCTTTTGTCCACAGCAGATGACTGACAGGTGAGTCTACAACCAGCCAAGGGCCGCTTGACTTACAAATGTGACACTCACCATATGTCCAAATGACACAGATGTGCAAATGCACACACACAGCCTGTCTCTACCCTGTAGAGAAGTACTGCCAATAGAATAGGACCCTCTACAGCAGATAATAAACATGAACCTGTCGGCACCATGCTGCCTAATGCCAGGCCAGGCGTGGGCTAGAGGGGTATAAAGCCCCCCAGCACTGAGGAGCTGTGGAGCAGTGGAAGAACCGTGTGCTCTGAAATGATGGTGGTGGAGCTCCATCCTGTAGCAGAAGGCCAGAAGGTAGTGGAGAAATGCAGTCGCAGGCTGGGGTGGGCTTGTCTACTCCATTAACTCCCAGTGTGAACCCAGTCCCACTCCAGCCCTGAATCTATGTGATCTATCAGAGCTAGGCTGGAGGCCTTTTCTCTTCAGGTCAGCCAGAGAAGAAAGCTTCTTATACTGGACCCAAAAATACTTTACAAAGAGAGAGAGAGTGCTTTTTTCTTCCCTCTGGTCAGAACACACTGACATCAGAAGAGCTGAGTGATCTCACACACACACATACGGTAGCATCTGGATTTAGTAGATTTTAGTCTATGAAGTACATTCTGAAGCCTATACTTAAGCCCAGCAGTCTAATGTGCTGCCACTAAGGCCCGGGGGGTCGTTAGTTCGAATCCCGAGCCATGCCGCTTTGCCATCAGCAGCCGGAGTCAGAGAGAGCACAATTGGCCGCACTCTCAGTCTTAAGTGATGCTGGCCAGCAGGTAAGGTGGAGCTGGGGACACGACGCTTTCCTCAGAGGGTGTTGGCTGCCCGGCAGTGCTGCATCCTTGCAGGGGGAGGTACGAATGGGTTGGTCAATCAGCAGAATCAAAAGGTCCAAAAATCCATCCATCTTCTCATCAGCTTCAAATCAGGAATACCCCCCAGACCTTAAGGTTAGAGAACTGGGCTTGAGACCAGAAGGTCACTGACTGGTTCAGTCCTCTGAGCTGGAAGGAAGTTGGGGTGAGGGGAGTGAAGGGTCAGTACCTTCTCATCCCTCAACACTGATTGCTAGGGGTCTCCCTGAGCAAGACGCCCAACCCCAACTGCTCTCTGGGTGCTGAGGTGGTTGCCCACTGCTTTGGCTTGTGTGTTCACTCTGTGTGTGTGTGTGTGTGTGTGTGTGTGTTCACCACCATGGGTGGGTTAATTCTCAATTAAACTTAAAAACAAAGACTGATGCACCGGTGTACCTTATTTACAGTCTGCCCATCGTCATGGTCACGGTGGGTTCAGAGCCGAGGAGGGAGGGCAGGAGAAGCCGGGATATGTTTATAAATATTATTTTATTATAATTAATTCAAACACTGTTCGATTTCTTGCCAAAAAAATATGCAAACCAGGAAATAACAGATCATTAAATCCCAAATCCAAGCTTGGGATTTGGAGAACGATCCCGATGTCAGAGTAAACAAAACAAAAATAAAAATCAACAGGAAATGTGATCAAACACTCTCTTTTTTTAATTCCCTACAAAGGAGCTGAAATCTGTCACTGCTCGTCTCCAGCAGAAACCCCAGTCTCACCAGTCATCACCACAACCGGCCGCCGCGCCGCTGAAAGCTCCTCAGGTACGGCGCTGAGGCGTTCTCCAAGCTCTCGTGGTCTACTCCGTGTTTTCCACTCCAGAAGCAAACGTGATTATAAAGTCACCTCTTTTAAATAAGAACACACGACACCAAACAAACACACGGACGCATTCATGAAGAAGAGGAGGACGGAGGAAGAGCGCTCCTGCATAATAATAAACGGCGGAGCGCTGAGCTGAAGCCGCGCTAATCCCGCTCGCCGCGCTTTAGAAGAGGAAATATATTAATTATATTCAAAGAGGAACTACAAAAGAGAGAGGAAGGCTTTGAACACAGAGGGCCCTAAATGTCATCCACCAGCTTTGAAGTGCGGGGGGCTGGCCTTTGTTTTTTCCACTCTCTCTCTCTCTCTCTCTCTCTCTCTCTCGCTCTCTCTTTCTCTGTTTAAAAAGCCCACCAGAACGCTGCTGCTTTCAAAGGGACATTTGGAGCACACGGCTATCTGCCATTACAGGAAAACAAAACACACTCACACACACAGCTGCTGCATTGGTGTGGGTGTGTGTGCGCATGTGTGTGTGTGTGTGTGTGTGTGTGTGATGTCCCTACTGTCCCAAAAATGTTTGTGTTTATCATCCTCACAATGTCTTCTGGACCCCATTAAGGTAAACACACACACACACACACACACACACACAAACACACACACACACCAATACGCTTACATTTTCTATCAGAATAACAATGAAATATTAAACGTCCTGTTATAACGTCTAACAACACAAACACGTCATCCATAACGTAAGAAACCAAGTATCATACATCAAATATTCAAATATCACACATCTACAACTTAACATCTATAATATCAATAACATCTATAGAATCTATAGAATTTACAACTGCCATATGTATAGCATCTATAACATCTACAAAGTCTTTAACATTAATGTCTGCAACATCTTCAGTATCTATAACCTCCACAACTATATTTTCAGCATCTATAGCCTCTACATCTATATCTTTAGCATCTATAACATCTATATTTATATATTCTGCATCTATAACATCTATAGCATCTATAGCATTTACAACATCTGCCACATCTATAACATCTACATCTACAACTTATTTAATATTAACTTCTGCAACATCTGTGGCCTCTATAACATCTACATATTCAGCATCTATAACATCTATAATGATTTCAGCATCTATAACATTTACATCCTGGACAGTATCTATAAAATCAACACCTCTGGTATATAGGTAATCAACCCCTGTTGTATCTCTACAACATTTACAGCATCTATAACATCTACACCACCCACAACATCTATAACATCTACATATTCTATATATAAACAGCATCTTAAGCATCTATCACATCAACATTTGCTGCATTTATACCATCTACAGCATCAATAACATCTACACCATCCACATCTATAACATCAGCATCAACAGCATTCATAAAACCAACATGTACAGTACATATTTCAACACCTACAGAATCTATATATATATATACACAGCATCAATAACGTCATCATCCACAGCATGTATAACATCAATGTCAATGCATCTATATATAGCATCATTTTCATCATCATCTAGAACATCTGCTGCATTTACAGCATCCCTAACGTCTACATCTATAGTACCTAACAATCATATACAACATATTTAACGTCAACATCTACAGCATTTATACATCTACAGCATCTACAGCTAACATCTAAAATATCCACTGTATCTATAACATCTGCAAAAACGTCAACTCTTTCAACTCAGTCTGGAGTCCTGTCCACGAATTGTTTTTGCACCAGAAAAACTAACAAACAAACAGCAAGATGTTGTGTTGACATTATTTTGATAATTAAATGACTTTTTCCAAGTTATATCTTCAGCATCTATAACATCTATATCATCTATAGCATTTACAACATCTGCCACATCTATAACATCTACGACTTATTTAATATTAACTTCTGCAACATCTGTGGCCTCTATAACATCTACATATTCAGCATCTATGACATCTATAATGATTTCAGCATCTATAACATTTACATCCTGGACAGTATCTATAAAATCAACACCTCTGGTATATAGGTAATCAACCCCTGTTGTATCTCTACAACATTTACAGCATCTATAACATCTACACCACCCACAACATCTATAACATCTACATATTCTATATATAAACACCATCTTAAGCATCTATAACATCAACATTTGCCACATCTATAACGTCTACATCTACAACTTATTTAATATTAACTTCTGCAACATCTGTGGCCTCTATAACATCTACATATTCAGCATCTATAACATCTATAATGATTTCAGCATCTATAACATCTACATATTCAGCATGTATAACATCTATAATGATTTCAGCATCTATAACATTTACATATTCAGCATGTATAACATCTACACCATCCACAACATGTATAACATCAGCATCAATGGCATGTACAGTATATATATATATATATATATATATATATACATATATATATCAACATCTACAGCATCTACAGCTAACATCTTAAATATCCACAGCATCTATAACATCTGCAAAAATGTCAGCTCTGGAGTCCTGTCCACGAATTGTTTTTGCGCCAGAAAAAAAACCCCCAAAAAAGCCAAGATTTTGTGTTGACATTATTTTGATAATTAAATGACTTTTTCCGAGTTGATGATTTAGACTTTCACCCTTAACGGCAGAGAGAAACAGTTTCTCAGTGGGGAGACGTTAATTACACAACAGGCGGGGATTTCACTGCTGATTCCCGGAACAGCCAGAATCAGAAATCAGCCAAAACAGGCGAACGTGAGGAACATTAACTAATCCCCAAGTTTTAACGACGCCTTCCAATCGCTGCGGCGACCACTGGGCAACAGAGCGTGCTTCCATTAGTCACCAAAGTTTATAGAATATTTTTTTTACCCCAAAATACTTTTAATTACCATTGTGTTCTTCCTCAGACAAATAATGATATTCAGTAGAGAGCTTTCAGGATCACTGTTGTTTGTACAGACCGCAGAACTGCTTAAAGGTCCTAGATACTTGGAATAAAGTCACATTTGGGGCTAGATGTTATAGATACAGTAGATGTTCTAGATACTGTAGATGATATAGATGTTGTAGATGTTTTTGATGTTATAGATGTTGTAGATGTTTTTGATGTTATAGATACAGTAGATGTTCTAGATACTGTAGATGATATAGATGTTATGGATGTTTTTGATGTTACAGATGTTGTAGATGTTTTTGATGTTATAGATACAGTAGATGTTCTAGATACTGTAGATGATATAGATGCTGTAGATGTTTAGATGGTATAGATGTAGATGTTTTAATGTTATATATACAGTAGATGTTCTAGATACTGTAGATGATATATATGTTGTAGATGTTTTTCATGTTATAGATACAGTAGATGCTCTAGATGCTGTAGATGATATAGATGTTGTAGATGTTTTTCATGTTATAGATACAGTAGATGCTCTAGATACTGTAGATGATATAGATGTTGTAGATGTTTTTCATGTTATAGATACAGTAGATGTTCTAGATGTTTTTTGAGAATTCTCCATTGCATATTATACATTTTAATGTGTTCTGTTTCTTAGTAAATCTGAAAAATAACTAAATAAATAAAGCAGCACTCTGCTTGGCTTGTTCATGCTCTGTCTGTTCTGAGGATCAATCGAGTTTAAGCCTGGAAATAGGAAGAAAGAAGTGAAAGAGATGATCACCAAACTGTGATCTACAAGTTACCGTAAAGCCTAAAGGTACGTTCACAGTGCCCAATGCAATAGAATACATTGTAATGTTGCTTTGGCGCGACCCAAATCATTTCCTCTGATCTGCTCACTGAGCTCACAGATGCTGTAGATGTTTACATTCTGCTGATGCTGCAGCCGATGTTGATGTTATACATACTGCAAATGTTGTGTTATAGATGATGTTTTTGATGTTATAGATAGAGTAGATGTTCTAGATACTGTAGATAATATAGATGTTATGGATGTTGTACACACTATATGTGATGTAGATGTTTTTGATGTTATAGATGTGGTACATGTTTTAGATACTGTAGATGTTTTTAATGTTATAGATACAGTAGAAATTCTAGATACTGTAGATGATATAGATGTTGTAGATGTTTTTCATGTTATAGATGCAGTAGATGCTCTAGATACTGTAGATGATATAGATGTTGTAGATGTTTTTGATGTTATAGATGTTGTAAATGTTTTTGATGTTATAGATACAGTAGATGTTCTAGATACTGTAGATGATATAGATGCTGTAGATGTTTTTAATGTTATAGATACAGTAGAAGTTCTAGATACTGTAGATGATATAGATGTTGTAGATGTTTTTGATGTTATAGATGTTGTAAATGTTTTTGATGTTATAGATACAGTAGATGCTCTAGATACTGTAGATGATATAGATGTAGATGTTTTTCATGTTATAGATACAGTAGATGCTCTAGATACTGTAGATGATATAGATGTAGATGTTTTTCATGTTATAGATACAGTAGATGCTCTAGATACTGTAGATGATATAGATGTTGTAGATGTTTTTCATGTTATAGATACAGTAGATGCTCTAGATACTGTAGATGATATAGATGTAGATGTTTTTCATGTTATAGATACAGTAGATGCTCTAGATACTGTAGATGATATAGATGTAGATGTTTTTCATGTTATAGATACAGTAGATGCTCTAGATACTGTAGATGATATAGATGTTGTAGATGTTTTTCATGTTATAGATACAGTAGATGCTCTAGATACTGTAGATGATATAGATGTTGTAGATGTTTTACATGTTATAGATACAGTAGATGCTCTAGATACTGTAGATGATATAGATGTTGTAGATGTTTTTCATGTTATAGATACAGTAGATGCTCTAGATACTGTAGATGATATAGATGTTGTAGATGTTTTACATGTTATAGATACAGTAGATGTTCTAGATGTTTTTTAAGAATTTCCCCATTGCGGGACTAATAAAGGATTATCTTATCTTACTGTATATGATATATATGTTATAGATGTTGTACACACTATATGTGATGTAGATGCGTTTGATGTTATAGATGCTGTAGATGTTTTTGATACTGTAGATGATATAAATGTTATAGATGTTTTTGATGTTATAGATGTTGTAAATGTTTTTGATGTTATAGATACAGTAGATGTTCTAGATACTGTAGATGATATAGATGCTGTAGATGTTTTTAATGTTATAGATACAGTAGAAATTCTAGATACTGTAGATGATATAGATGTTGTAGATGTTTTTCATGTTATAGATGCAGTAGATGCTCTAGATACTGTAGATGATATAGATGTTGTAGATGTTTTTGATGTTATAGATGTTGTAAATGTTTTTGATGTTATAGATACAGTAGATGTTCTAGATACTGTAGATGATATAGATGCTGTAGATGTTTTTGATGTTATAGATACAGTAGAAGTTCTAGATACTGTAGATGATATAGATGTTGTAGATGTTTTTGATGTTATAGATGTTGTAAATGTTTTTGATGTTATAGATACAGTAGATGCTCTAGATACTGTAGATGATATAGATGTAGATGTTTTTCATGTTATAGATACAGTAGATGCTCTAGATACTGTAGATGATATAGATGTTGTAGATGTTTTTCATGTTATAGATACAGTAGATGCTCTAGATACTGTAGATGATATAGATGTTGTAGATGTTTTACATGTTATAGATACAGTAGATGTTCTAGATGTTTTTTAAGAATTTCCCCATTGCGGGACTAATAAAGGATTATCTTATCTTACTGTATATGATATATATGTTATAGATGTTGTACACACTATATGTGATGTAGATGCGTTTGATGTTATAGATGCTGTAGATGTTTTTGATACTGTAGATGATATAAATGTTATAGATGTTTTTGATGTTATAGATGTTGTAAATGTTTTTGATGTTATAGATACAGTAGATGTTCTAGATACTGTAGATGATATAGATGCTGTAGATGTTTTTAATGTTATAGATACAGTAGAAGTTCTAGATACTGTAGATGATATAGATGTTGTAGATGTTTTTGATGTTAAAGATGTTGTAAATGTTTTTGATGTTATAGATACAGTAGATGCTCTAGATACTGTAGATGATATAGATGTTGTAGATGTTTTTGATGTTAAAGATGTTGTAAATGTTTTTGATGTTATAGATACAGTAGATGCTCTAGATACTGTAGATGATATAGATGCTGTAGATGTTTAGATGGTATAGATGTAGATGTTTTTCATGTTATAGATACAGTAGATGCTCTAGATACTGTAGATGATATAGATGTTGTAGATGTTTTTCATGTTATAGATACAGTAGATGCTCTAGATACTGTAGATGATATAGATGTTGTAGATGTTTTACATGTTATAGATACAGTAGATGCTCTAGATGTTTTTTAAGAATTTCCCCATTGCGGGACTAATAAAGGATTATCTTATCTTACTGTATATGATATATATGTTATAGATGTTGTACACACTATATGTGATGTAGATGCGTTTGATGTTATAGATGCTGTAGATGTTTTTGATACTGTAGATGATATAAATGTTATAGATGTTGTAGGCTCTGTGTGTGATGTAGATGCTTTAAATGTTGATGCTGTACTGTATTCTGTAGATGCAATAAATACTGTAGAAGAGATGTTATAGATGCTGTAGATGTTGTCTGATGTTATAGATACTGTAAATGTTATAGATTCTATAGATGCTGTAGAAATTGCAGCCAAAGATGTTTTTGATGTTATAGATGCTGTAAATGTTTTTTTTTATGTTATAGATACTGTAAATGTCATCGATTCTTTCGATGCCGTAGATATTGTAGCATATAAGTGACATTTTTGATGTTATAGTCATATCATGTCCAAAGACAATGGGCATATGAGTCTAGAGCCTTGATTTAGATTGGGCAAATACTAATATGTGCTTTAGGAAAAGAAATCTGTCAAATTATTATTTAGGTAAAACCGGCTCTCCATACTGAGGAAGACGCTTTGATGAACAGGGAGCTGAGAGTTGAAGATCAATATGCCCAAAGGATTAGAACACAGCTGCCTTATCATCACTAAACCTTTGTAGGTATTTTTTTCATACTTAATTAAAAAGTAACAGTGAAAATCAAACACCATTTGGAAAATTTCAAACGAAGGTAACAGTGTCCTCAGGTTTTTGATGAGCAGAGTTTTAAATTAGGCTAATAGCAGAGTGTGCTCCTCTCCTAGACGCTTTAACAAAGCCAAAAGAGGCCTTAAAATCCTGTTCCAGGCTCAAACTCAAATCTGTTAAGGCTCTGGCACGCTCCGCAGACCCCTACCGCCCTTGCCGTCGCCCTCGATGCAATTTCAATCAGCGCCAGCCTCCAAACAGACCAATCAGAGCGAGCGCTTCAGCCGGCCTCATCAGCCCGGGAGAGTGCGGAGGAGTGGAGAGTGATTCGGCAGAGGATGGAGAGAGAGGAAATCAGTGCTGTGCCAGACGGAGGTCTGGAAGGTTCTGCCGCGTCCTGGACCTCCTGCAGTCAAACCGGTCAATCAAATGACTGGACAACATGGCCCTGACTGAACCTGGCCAGCCAGGTCAGACTGGTGAAGTACTGTGGAGGCTACAGGAGCCTGTAGAGGAGCATAAACCATTTTCAAATAAAATCAGAGACAAAATGACTTCTACATAACTACAAACCTGCTGCTACACTATAAGGACAAAAGTATTGGGACGCCTGCTCATTCATTCATTGCTTTTTCTGAAATCAAGGGGATTAAAAAGAGTTGATGCTGCTTTTGTTGGAGTGACTGTCTCTACTGTCCCTACTGAGCATTGCTGTGAGGATTTGATTGTATTTCATTGGATGACACACCCACTTTCAAGGCTGGAGGTCTTTATGCCCTTCTAGCCCATGCCTGGCATTAGGCAGTGTGGTGCTAATAGGGTCATGTTTATCTGTACCTTGCATTCATGTCTGCTTTAAGCCACACCTACTTTCAGCACATCACACTAATATCTGCTTTAAACCACACCCACTTTCTGTGCCTTACACTCTCTGCTTCAAGCCACACCCAGTTTCAGTCCCTCACACAAATATCTGCTTTAAGCCACACCCACTTCCAGCCCACTGTTTTTTCTTGAGGTCAACCCACTTCTATTCCACAAATCACTGATATAAGCCACACCCACTTCCACATTTTGTACCTTGCACTCATGTCTGCCTTAAGCCACACCTACTTTCAGTCCCTCACACTAATATCTGCTTTAAACCACACCCACTTTCTGTGCCTCACACTCTGTGCTTCAAGTCACACCCATTCCCAGCCCCACAGTTTTTTCTCAAAGTCAACCTACTTCTATTCCACCACTCACTGCTTTAAGCCACACCCACTTCCAACTCTGTATTTCTGAATGAAACCAGCCCACAAATTTCTGCTTTAAGCCACACCCACATCCAGTACCTTGCACCCATGTCTGCTTTAAGCCACACACACTTTCAGTGAACCACACTATCTGCTTTAAACCACACCCACTTACAGACCCCACACTAATATCTGCATTAAGCCACACCCACCTACAGACCCCCACACTAATATCTGCTTTAAACCACACCCACTTACAGACCCCCACACTAATATCTGCTTTAAACCACGCCCACTTACAGACCCCCACACTAATATCTGCATTAAGCCACACCCACTTCCAGTATATCTCAGTAATATCTGCTTTAAACCATACCCACTTTTTGTTCCTCACACTCTTTGCTTCAAGCCACACCTGGTTCCAGCCCCTCACACTAATATCTGCTTTAAGTCACACCCACATTTGGTCCACCATACTAATATCTGCTTTAAACCACACCCACTTTCTGTACCTCACACTATCACATGACAAAGCAGAGACAGTTAATGAATGGCTAAAAGGAGTGACTGCATTTGGGCGTGGCCAAAGGCCATATTAGCTCAATGGAAGCTTACGGTCATACTGGTCTACCAGCAGTGGCAGAAATCCCGGCCTACAGGAGGTTCTCCTCATTCTTGAGCTGAAGTGAGTGAAGGCCTCTTGCCGTGACTCTCTGCTCTGTATGTTGATGGTCTGCAGTTCACTGTGGAGGGTTCTTTTTAGACGTTGGGGGTGAGGAACCTGCGCTAACGTCTAGAAGCAGTTCTTGCCTGGAAGCGAAGCGATTTTCCTTCACAAGCTGTAAAACCCGCCGGCGGCCCCTCAGTCCGACAGTTTCGTCTATAAGCCACAATGCAGTCGGTATGCAGTGGTCAGTACCCACCAAAAGCGCTCCACAGAAGGTGACACCATGGGAGCCCAAGACTCACGGATGCTCATGGAGGCCCCACTTCCCAACTTACAGGACTTAAAGAAGTTGCTGGTAAAATTAGCCTTGGTAACGTACAGTCCATGCCTCGAATGGTCAGAGCTGTTGTGGGGGTACCATGGCAACCCGAACAATGTCAGGCAGGTGGTTTTAATTATATGGCAGATCACTGTTTTGCACCATTATAATCACTACTACTGTAAGTAGGTGTAACCAGCTTCTTCTGACAGCTACTGTACACACACACACACACACACACACTCACACACTCACACAGATCTGTTGACGGTTCTGCAGTCTCTGTTGGTTTGGCTGTGTGTCTCTCTCTCTTTCTCACTGACAGTCTGTCATGTTTGTCAGTCTATATAATCTCTCTCGCTCTCGCTCTCGCGCTATCGCTCTCACTCTCTCGCCTTTATCCTCTGAAAGCAGTCGATATTATTTAGGCTTTGTTTTCCTCTGATATCTCAGAGGGGATATTAGTAAACAAAAACAAAAACAGAGCTGCTCCTCTAATCCGGACGGCGGAGCGGCAGAGCGGTGAGGCTGCAGAACGACGGACGGACGGCTTCTTCACCCAAATCTGTGTTGACTCAGGAACTGCATTACAAAGCCTTCATCAGCACTGTGTGTGTGTGTGTGTGTGTGTGTTGTGTATGTGTGTATCTGCCAGGCTGGTGGGTAAAGAGTGTG
Organism: Salminus brasiliensis; assembly: GCF_030463535.1. Lineage (NCBI taxonomy): Eukaryota > Metazoa > Chordata > Actinopteri > Characiformes > Bryconidae > Salminus > Salminus brasiliensis. The sequence continues at coordinate 3,769,789 of NC_132886.1, forward strand.
TGTGTGTTGTTACTGCTGGGAGTGTTACAGAACTGTGAGCTATGACTATAATCAGTGGAGAGTTTGAGATTTTCTCGTATAAAAACAAGAAAAAAAATTTTTTAAGCTAAATTTGGTTACATTTTGGTGTGAGATGTGAATAAACAAATAAATAAACAAATACATAAATAAATAAGTAAACAAATAAGTAAATGAAATGGGAACATTCTAATCCAGTCCTGATAAGATCCGATTACGATGCAATCTAAGAACCTTAATACTAAGTATCGCCTGAAACCGTCCCAATTACGCTTCAACCTGAGTACCTTAATACTGAGCACTGGCCGATACAATACAATACTTTCAAAAAATGTTCGTTAAAACGTTCGTTAATATTGAGTATCATCTGATAACGGTCCAATCACGATTAAATCAGTTTACCCTAAAACTGAATAACGGCCAATACCGATCTGATTGTGATCCGATCCGAGTACCTTAATGCTGAGTAGCAGCCCATACTGATCCGATTCAATCTGATTACCTTAATGCCGAGTGTGAGCCGATACTTATCCGATTCAGTCTGATTACCTTAATGCCGAGTGTGAGCCGATACTGATCCGATTCCATCTGATTACCTTAATGCCGAGTGTGAGCCGATACTTATCCGATTCAGTCTGATTACCTTAATGCCGAGTGTGAGCCGATACTGATCCGATTCCATCTGATTACCTTAATGCCGAGTGTGAGCCGATACTGATCCGATTCAATCTGATTACCTTAATGCCGAGTGTGAGCCGATACTGATCCGATTCGATCTGATTACCTTAATGCCGAGTGTGAGCCGATACTGATCCGATTCGATCTGATTACCTTAATGCCGAGTGTGAGCCGATACTGATCCGATTCAGTCTGATTACCTTAATGCCGAGTGTGAACCGATACTTATCTGATTCAATTCTACTGTCTTAACGTTAATTATTATCATATCATACTCAATATTGTATTGTATCGGCCAGTGCTCAGTATTAAGGTACTCAGGTTGAAGCGTAATTGAGACGGTATCGAGCGATACTTAGTATTAAGATTGCATCGTAATCAGATCTTATCAGGACTGGATTGGAATGTTCTGATCCAACACCAACTCAGAAAAATTAAAAAGCATATAAACAAACAAGCAAGTAAACAAACAAACTAAACTAAAAACAAGCAAACAAACAAATAAATAAAATGGGCATGTCCCAATCCAGTCCTGATCTGATCTGCAGATATTAATGCTGAGTACAGGGTGATATCTGTACTATATAATATACACACAAATAAACAAACATTTACATTTAAAGACACTGTTTCCTTTTATCTTTTTAAGTGTTCCAACTATTCCAGTGTGTCATTATTATTATTATTATTATTATTATTATTATTATTATTATTCTTGTTGTTGTTGTTGTTTGGAATAGGACTGCTACTTGGCATGAATTTCAGAGGGTGGTATCTCCTCTTCTCTTCTCCTGCTCTGACTCTGAGAGAAAACTGCAGAAAGCTAAAAGCCCCGCAGAGCAGAGCTGAGGAACAGAACACTCTGACATTACACACTGATCACACACTCACACACACACACACACACACACACACACACACACTCACACTCACACACACACACACACACACACACACTGATCACACGCACACACACTGACTTTCAACCTGCATCAGACTCTCTCTCTCTTTCTCTCTCTCTCTCACACACACACTGATCATACACACACACACACACACACTGATCATACACACACACTGATCATACACACACACTGATCATACACACACACTGAGTTTCAACCTGCATCAGACTGCATCTCTCTCTCTCTCTCTCTCTCTCTCTCTCTCTCTCTCTCTCTCACACACACACACACACACACACACACACACACTCACACAAATGACTGCTGTCTCCAGTCAGACACAGAAAGGCAGGGATTTCTCCCTCAGTGTTCGCCACACATTCTGTGTACAGCTTTGAACACGCCTCTTTAAGCCCCGCCTTCTTAACCCTTCAAGTCATCAATAGCCCGGACCGCTGGCCCTTTCATCGCTGTCATGCAAATTTGATCTTTTTTCCAAACATGGGTAGTGCCTTCCTTACTGCTTTGCACTGCATTGTGGGATAATAGTGTCCATCAAAAGCACACTCAATAGCCAATGCTAACCCTGCGTTCCCACCAGCGACCGGTCATTTGCTACAGGAGAACACTATTAACTATACTATACACTATACACACTATACACACTATACACTATACACACTATACACACTATACACTATACACACTATACACACTATACACTATACACTATACACACTATACACTATACACACTATACACTATACACACTATACACACTATACACTATACACACTATACACTATACACACTATACACACTATACACTATACACACTATACACTATACACACTATACACTATACACACTATACACACTATACACTATACACACTATACACTATACACACTATACACACTATACACTATACACACTATACACACTATACACTATACACACTATACACACTATACACTATACACACTATACACACTATACACTATACACACTATACACACTATACCCACTATACACTATACACACTATACCCACTATACCCACTATACACACTATACACACTATTAACCATACTATACACTATACACACTATACACTATACACTATACACACTATACACTATACACAC